>NC_142045.1:0-300000 GCF_982192425.1 Myodes glareolus
TAACCCTAACCCTAACCCTAACCCTAACCCTAACCCTAACCCTAACCCTAACCCTAACCCTAACCCTAACCCTAACCCTAACCCTAACCCTAACCCTAACCCTAACCCTAACCCTAACCCTAACCCTAACCCTAACCCTAACCCTAACCCTAACCCTAACCCTAACCCTAACCCTAACCCTAACCCTAACCCTAACCCTAACCCTAACCCTAACCCTAACCCTAACCCTAACCCTAACCCTAACCCTAACCCTAACCCTAACCCTAACCCTAACCCTAACCCTAACCCTAACCCTAACCCTAACCCTAACCCTAACCCTAACCCTAACCCTAACCCTAACCCTAACCCTAACCCTAACCCTAACCCTAACCCTAACCCTAACCCTAACCCTAACCCTAACCCTAACCCTAACCCTAACCCTAACCCTAACCCTAACCCTAACCCTAACCCTAACCCTAACCCTAACCCTAACCCTAACCCTAACCCTAACCCTAACCCTAACCCTAACCCTAACCCTAACCCTAACCCTAACCCTAACCCTAACCCTAACCCTAACCCTAACCCTAACCCTAACCCTAACCCTAACCCTAACCCTAACCCTAACCCTAACCCTAACCCTAACCCTAACCCTAACCCTAACCCTAACCCTAACCCTAACCCTAACCCTAACCCTAACCCTAACCCTAACCCTAACCCTAACCCTAACCCTAACCCTAACCCTAACCCTAACCCTAACCCTAACCCTAACCCTAACCCTAACCCTAACCCTAACCCTAACCCTAACCCTAACCCTAACCCTAACCCTAACCCTAACCCTAACCCTAACCCTAACCCTAACCCTAACCCTAACCCTAACCCTAACCCTAACCCTAACCCTAACCCTAACCCTAACCCTAACCCTAACCCTAACCCTAACCCTAACCCTAACCCTAACCCTAACCCTAACCCTAACCCTAACCCTAACCCTAACCCTAACCCTAACCCTAACCCTAACCCTAACCCTAACCCTAACCCTAACCCTAACCCTAACCCTAACCCTAACCCTAACCCTAACCCTAACCCTAACCCTAACCCTAACCCTAACCCTAACCCTAACCCTAACCCTAACCCTAACCCTAACCCTAACCCTAACCCTAACCCTAACCCTAACCCTAACCCTAACCCTAACCCTAACCCTAACCCTAACCCTAACCCTAACCCTAACCCTAACCCTAACCCTAACCCTAACCCTAACCCTAACCCTAACCCTAACCCTAACCCTAACCCTAACCCTAACCCTAACCCTAACCCTAACCCTAACCCTAACCCTAACCCTAACCCTAACCCTAACCCTAACCCTAACCCTAACCCTAACCCTAACCCTAACCCTAACCCTAACCCTAACCCTAACCCTAACCCTAACCCTAACCCTAACCCTAACCCTAACCCTAACCCTAACCCTAACCCTAACCCTAACCCTAACCCTAACCCTAACCCTAACCCTAACCCTAACCCTAACCCTAACCCTAACCCTAACCCTAACCCTAACCCTAACCCTAACCCTAACCCTAACCCTAACCCTAACCCTAACCCTAACCCTAACCCTAACCCTAACCCTAACCCTAACCCTAACCCTAACCCTAACCCTAACCCTAACCCTAACCCTAACCCTAACCCTAACCCTAACCCTAACCCTAACCCTAACCCTAACCCTAACCCTAACCCTAACCCTAACCCTAACCCTAACCCTAACCCTAACCCTAACCCTAACCCTAACCCTAACCCTCCTAACCCTAACCCTAACCCTAACCCTAACCCTAACCCTAACCCTAACCCTAACCCTAACCCTAACCCTAACCCTAACCCTAACCCTAACCCTAACCCTAACCCTAACCCTAACCCTAACCCTAACCCTAACCCTAACCCTAACCCTAACCCTAACCCTAACCCTAACCCTAACCCTAACCCTAACCCTAACCCTAACCCTAACCCTAACCCTAACCCTAACCCTAACCCTAACCCTAACCCTAACCCTAACCCTAACCCTAACCCTAACCCTAACCCTAACCCTAACCCTAACCCTAACCCTAACCCTAACCCTAACCCTAACCCTAACCCTAACCCTAACCCTAACCCTAACCCTAACCCTAACCCTAACCCTAACCCTAACCCTAACCCTAACCCTAACCCTAACCCTAACCCTAACCCTAACCCTAACCCTAACCCTAACCCTAACCCTAACCCTAACCCTAACCCTAACCCTAACCCTAACAACCCTAACCCTAACCCTAACCCTAACCCTAACCCTAACCCTAACCCGAAGATTCAGAAATCACTGTCCTTGGCCTTCTCTAGAAATTCTCTGCTCCCCACCTCCACCTGTTCTTAATGGAAGACATACAGGCAGGGTTTCAGCAAATGTATCATACGGAAGCACAGTTACCTACACCTGTGACCCAAGCCCAGAGAAAGGAGTGAACTTCATTCTTACTGGGGAGAAGACTATCTATTGTACCAGCAACAGTAAGAAGAGTGGGATCTGGAGTGGTCCTGCTCCACGTTGTGAACTTTCGACATCTGCAGTTCAGTGTCTAAAACCACAAATAGATAGAGGTCAAATGGTATCTATTTTGAAAGATAAATATTCCTATAATGACACTGTGATATTGTCTTGTGAATCTGGCTTCAACTTGTAGGGCAGCAAGAGAATTAGATGCAATGCCCAGGGCACATGGGAGCCATCAGTACCAGTATGTGAAAAAGGTGGGTGCTATCAGAACATGAAACATTTCAAAAATTTATAATTTATAGGAAGGGACTATGGACTTTACACAGGGCCCTTTGTAGTCCCTATACATTCAGTCACACAAGAGTGGATATACATAACAAAGAAGTCTTTCTTAGCCATCCCACGCCTCTATGGAAACACTCTAAAGTTTACTAAGTTGTTCATTTCTTTAAGAAATATAAGGGCAAAAATATTTGTTTGCCTTAACAGTATTTTTTTCCTGGTTTTTAGAGACAGGGTTTCTCTGTAGCTTTGGAGCCTGTCCTGGAACGAGCTCTTGTGGACCAGGCTAGTGGACCAGGCTAGCATCGAGCTCACAGAAATCCATCTGACTATGCCTTCTGAGTCCTGGGATTAAAGGTGTGTGCCACCACTGCCCAGCTTTAACAGTAATTTTTAAAAGGGAAATTACAAAAGCTTTCCAAGATTTCTTAGTTGTGTTGTGCTGGATGCTCAAAACATCAATTCAATGATGTTTTGTTAGGTATTTGTTGTTTGTAAACAAATTTTTTGTAAAGCAAACTAATCCACTGTTTAATAATCCTTAAGGTTGAAGAAAGCCACTTATTGTAATGAGACTCTTACAACTTAATTTACCCACCTCCATTAGCTGTGCATCGCCATGAGGTCCTGGACTACCAGCAAAATTTCAGCAAATTTCTGTCTCCAACAGATGCTCTATGGTGTCTCATGACTCTGCCTTTCTTTCAGCCAGCATTCAGTTTAATTTTCCCTGCCTACCTAAGTTCTGCCCTATCAACAGGTCAAGGCAGTTTCCTTATTCATCAATGATATTCACAGCATACAGAGGAAAATCCCACATCACCTTAAGCTGTAGAGAAAGCTGCTGACAGTCTGTTCTCATTCTCCTAGGCTTACCACTTTATATTTTATTATTTCTACATTTCTATTTCTAGAACCTACACTCTTATAATTTTTAGTCTTGGACTCTTCACTTTGATTTATGATTGCCAATAAGTCAGCTTCAAAATGAGAAAATGAAAACATTTTAAAATAGAATACAAGATAACAAACTTTGAAAGAATTGGTATATACCTAAAGCAATTCAGTTTATAAGTTTTTATAAGTCACAAACACTTTTTATTTTGGTTTTTTTTTTGAGAGACAGGGTTTCTCTATAGCTTTAAAGCCTATCCTGGAACTAGCTCTTATAAACCAACCTGGCCTTGAACTCACAGAAATCTGCCTGCCATTACCTCCTGAGTGCTAGGATTAAAGTAGTGTGCCACCACCACCCAGCCACAAGCACTTTCAAAAACAAGTTTATTGCTATTTTTCGCAAATGTTTGCACATGAGAATGAATGCTCTATATATGGATACAGAATCAGGAATAGTAGATATTTATGGGTCAATTATTTGGTATCTCTAATCAAAATTTATGAGGAACCACCTGCAAAGACATTGTATCCCATAAAACAAAAACCTTTCACAGATTGACAGCAACAAGAAAAAAAACCTAAGAAAATAAAGAAAATAAAAATAAGAAAATAATTAATTCTTGGGAACTTGATGCCTCAAAACTAAGACACTGTGTATAGTAAATTTGCAGCATGAAATGAATACAATTCAATGACAATTTCCAACAATTTATAACAGAAAAGCTAATTACAAAGCTACATTCAGAGTGGAAACACTCAGATTGAACAATGAGATTATGAAAAAATAGTCACAGATTGATATAATAGGACTTCTTGCTGGAAAGTGGTGGTGTATATCTTTAATCCCAGCACTTGGGAGGCAGACACAGGCAGATCTCTGTGTGTCCAAAGACAGAGAAACCCAAAACTCAAAAAAAAACTTACAACAAAGCTATAACAATCAAGAATGTGAACAATATTTAAGATATTTAGAAAAATACAATAATTTAATATCTGCTTCTTTTCACATGGATTATAGCATGAGATATAGAGTCTGCCCTATTTACCTGCCTAACACCATACACACCTGAGAAACATTGGTAGCTCCTTTTGTCCCTGGAACTAAACATCACTGAAACATATCATTATGGCTGGTGATAGCAGAAAGTTAGTAGCATTCTAATTATGTATTGCCAAAAGAAACTCAACATCACCATAGTTCTACCACCTTTTAAAATATTTGAAACATTTATATTACAAACTTTAATGTGGAATGCAATATTCAGTTTTCCAATCTGTCTTCCCACTACACACAAAGCATGCTCCTATGTGTATATAGACAGTGATATTACAAGCATAATATCCTACCATACTAGAGCTGCAGAGTCTCCCTCTTCCCAGGAAATCCACACACTTGGAGGCTCAGAGAACAAGGACCACAAGCCAGGTCACTACACAGACCAACAGAACCATAGCCTGGCTCATGGTCCATCAAAATTCCAGCAGAAATGACAGCTCAACTGACCTTCTCCAAACACCCTACACTCACCATGGTATAGCTAGTGGTCTTCCTTACAACTCATTACAACAAAAGCAGAGAAGAATCCTGGAAATAACACCTGTAAGCTACCTATCACTATTGTTTCTGCTTGCTAAGCCTTGCCAGACTCCCTCACTAGCTAAGGCCACCCAGCTGGGACTCAGAATATTATCAGCTCCCCTACTGGGTGAACAGAGATCAAATTACTCAGATATCACAGAACTTTCTGCTCTGCCCTTCCAGTTCAGTGCACAGGGCCATTATCTAGAAAGTTAGTGTTTTAGTAGACATTACTCCACTTTCCGTGAGCATAGCCTGTCCCTCACCCAAAGCACAGGGTCCTTTATGTGCACATCCCATTACACACTCAATTTGCAGTGCAGTCAAACCATTGCCTCATACCTGGGGAATCCTGCAACCTAACACAGGTCACATTCACAACTATTGTTAAAGAAAAGCAGGCCATTAATTATAAAACAATGAGGGTTCATTGTAGGACTTGGGAACAAGAAATAGAATGTGGATGTGATAGAGTTATAATCTCAAAAAATATTTTGAAAAGTTGAAACAGGCTTTATGATCAGGTGCTCCAGAAACTAGGGATTTGTATTAGAGCTCATCAAAGATTTCTCAAACATTTTATCTCAGAGTATGTATCTTAAACCAGTAAAATAACAGTCCTGTTATGCTTGGCCACAACATTTCTCTCTGATCTATTTTGGTAACTATTGTAACTATAGCAATTTGGTTTCATAATAAGATCAGTCAAGATTCTTGATTGCCTGGTCTGTGGACACCAAGAAATGACCATCAGGACATTTATGGAGCATCTAAAATTGATTACCTAGTTCCATATTGCTAATATCAACTACTGTTGAAGTAGGAAAGTTCTCAACAACTGTCTTGTCTCTCTCTTTCTGCACTGTGAATCTACCAGCTTCAATCTTTGTCTATGCACTCAATTCTTGCACAGATCACTCTTCATCTATAATCATACACTAAAAGACAGAGAGACTGGAGGTCACTCATTAGCTGGTTTATTTTTCCTTTTTACTGACCAGTCAAAGCCCAGTCCTAAAGAAGTTGTAGGACTATCTACCCAGCACTGGGCAGCAGAGGCAGGGTTAGGTATTTAAAGAAATTCTCAATTACATAGCATGAGGCAACAACATCACAAGCTCATAGTTTCCCATGCTAGGGTGGCAGAGCCTCCCCACACTCAACAAAGATCAGAGGCCAAGGGCCACTATCCAGGTCACCACAAAAATGAAAGTACCTATCTGGCTTATGGTTCATCCCTGTCCAAGCAGCTCTGAAAGCTCTGCCAAACTACTCTTCCTGGTCTGGGGATAGTGGCTCCTACATTCACCACGGCATGGCTTGTGGTCCTCCTTACAGCTACTTAGAGCAAAACAAGAGAATCCTGAAAGAACCTGCAAACTACCTCCAGTTAGGACCACCCAGCTGGGAATCAAGACATTAGCAGTTACCCTACTGGGTGAGCAGAGATAAATGTCTCAGAAAGCAAAATTCCTCCAGGTTTGTCCTTCCACACTATGGTCAGACAAGATCATAATCTGGGAAATTTGTAGTTTAGTAAAATCTTCTATTCTCCCAGAGCACTTCCTGTTCCTCTGCCAAAAAACTGGGTCCTATGTGTACATGTTCCATTACACACTCAAGGTCCAGTGTAGCCAACCCTTTACCTCATAGCTGGGAGGTCCTGCAACCAAACACAGGTTACATTCAAATAGTAATTGTTAAAAAAGTCATGAATTAGAACACAATGAAGGGTCTATAGCAGGGCTTAGAGAAAGAAAAGAGATAGTGGAAGTAATGTATTTATAATCCTGAAAAATTCTGTTAAAAAGTTGAAACAGGCTTTATGGTCATGTGCTCCAGAGATCAGGGATTTGTACTAGAGCACAAAAAGTACTACTCACATCATTTCTCTCAGAGCATACATCTTAAATATGGAAAATAAAATCATGGAAGGCAGAGTCACACCATTAAATTCAGCTCTTCTATTTTCTTGAACTACTGTGACTACAGTAAATTGATTTAATGATAAGTTAAGTTCTTTATATAGATTCTTCTCTATGTGGTCTGTGGACCCATGAAATTGAAAGTCAACACATTTATAAAACATCAAAAATTGATCACCTCACTACTCACTGCTAATGTCAACTACTGTCACAGCAGGAAAGCTTTTACCCTCCTTCTTGCCCATCTTTTGCCTCTTGTGACTACACTGGCTTTATAATTGGTCAGTGAACTCAGTTCTTACACAGGTCCCACTTCACTTGTAAATTCACAATAAAATTTAGAGAAGCTGGAGGATACTCATTCATGGATCTATTTCTCCTTCACACAGACCAGTCAAGGTCTAGCATGGTAGGAGTTGCAGGACTGTCTTTGCAGCACTCGGTAGCAGAGGCAGGATTAGGAGTTCACAGAAATTCTCAGTTACATAGTATGATGCAAGCCTGAGCTACAGGAGACATTAATCTAAACCAGTTGTTCTCAAGCTTCCTAGTGTTATGACTCTTTAATACAGTTACCATGATTAGTGGTCTCCCCACCTATAAAACTATGTTCACTACTACTTCATAACTATATTTTTGCCAGCTGTGAATTCTAAATATCTGTAATTTCTGATGGTCCTAGACCAGTCCTGTGATAGGTTCATTTGATCCCTGAAAAGGAGTACTGACCCACCGGGTTGAGAATCACTACTCTAAACTGATATAAATAGAAAGATGAACAAATAAACAGCATATAAAAGTGGAATGAAAATGAAAACCTGTGAAACATTAGAAAATAGAAACAAAGAGATTATAGCAGTAATGCCTTTGAAGAAAATGAAATCTAAAATATGATAACCAATAATTGACTTCTTTAAAATGATAGAAAATAATTGAACACTTAATTATACTGACTTTTAAACAAGAATAGGCACTTCCCTGGTAGGGAGAATGCCATTAATATGAGAATGTATGAATTTGTCCCATGTAAAATGTTAGCTGCTGAGTGCTGTACGCTGACACATGGAGTTACAGCCAATGGCTCGTGTATCAAGCATCTGAGCTGACTTCATTTAGTCAACCTGGATTGAACATATATCCATGGGAGAGTTCACTAATTGGAAACTAAATATGTAGCAGTTCAAGCTATCCTCACTAAACTGAACACCCACCAGTCTCTGTCTTCATTCATATGCAAGGAATTAATGTATAATGGGAAATTAACAGAAAGTCACACACAGTGCCCAACCAGGTCCTTCTTTGTAATGGATACCCCTGAAGCTCAGTCCCTTAAACTTCATTGTGTGATCTAGTTATTGTCCAGTCTTTCCCCCTTCTAATATACACAGTATACTGTTCCTACTCTTCTGAACTGAAGGAAAAAGCCATGCTCCACACAAATCCTTTTATTGTTATTGCAATGGATGCCCCACAATATGACTCAAAGTGGTAATTTTAGGACTCTGTGGTGCAGCATACTTGTAATCCAAAAATTTATGGTGGTTAGCCAGGAGGATAGCAAGGGCAATGCCCTGTGGGGCTGCAGAGAGGATTCAAGTCCACCTCAATCAGTATAGGAGACATTGACTGTAAACTGCTTTTCTAAAAATTGAAAAATGCTGCTACTTGAGTATTATTATACTTTCATGGCCCATGGGTTGTGACCCTGAAATGGACCCTTGAGCAGCATGTTAGAGACCATTGATCTGGAAGTGGGTCTTTTGGCTGGTTGTAAATCATGGTTTTCTCATTTATTATAGGAATGTACCTTAATGGCTGATTAATCCTGGTGAACAAACATTTGCATCTAATAATACTAATCTCTAAGAGGCATGGTTAGCATATTAATCTTTGGGGAATTTGGGATGCAGTCCTCCCTTACTGAAATTCTACTTTGTGTGACTTAATGTCTCCTAAGAACTAGTAAATTCTTATACCTTTAATTCTATTATCAATTATGCTCTCCTACTTCACAGTTTAGCTGTGGTGTGCACAGCTATAATATATACAGGAGAAACCATTCGTGAGCTTCATAAAATTAACTACAGATGGATTATAAACATAAATGTTAAAAGTGTAGATCTTCTGAAGATACTGGAGAGACCAGTAGTCTCCGAGTTTGGAAAATTTGGTGATATCTCTCCACAGGTGATAATATAAGCACTACAGGCACCACCATTTGCGGCTCTCAATGCTCTGCTTTGTGCAGACACAGTGCAGGCAGTGAAGTTATTAAGAGACTGGCAGCAGGGTGTTGCAAGGATCACTTAGGACTACTTGGGATAAGGCAGGAATACACTAAATTCTGTGTTTGTCCACTGGCTCCCAACCAGCCAGGAGAGGACGCATCACACCAGATGCCAGCCTCAGCAGTCCACTCCTCCTTATTTGGGGACAGAGTGCCCCTCACTCACCAAGCCCAGCCACTCATTCGCCTGTGGGGAGAGCACCATGTGGTGAGAGTAGCCCCATGCACCAAGGCCGGCCACTCATCCCCACCTGGGGACATTGGCCCATTACTCAGCTTGGCCCACCAGTCTGCCAATCTGTGAAGAGCAGCCACTCACTCACCATGGTGCTGCTGCCAAGCTGACAAACTCTCTCCCCACAAGGGAGCACAAGGTACAGTGCCTGAGAGAGACTGTGATTTCTTCAGGAAACACTAAACTGGAAGCCTTGCTCCCAGAACAACCCTCCCATTTGACTGATGGAGGCTCTGATTGGTTAGTGAGGTCTGAGAGTCAGAACCAGGTGAGCAGAAGGGATACCTCACAGCCTTCCCAGCATTAGCTACTAAAGACAGACATATCCCAGATTGGCTGGAGGTCTAAGTAAAACTCAACAGCAAATCTCTTGCTAATGTAAATCAATGGGTTTGGTTTAAAAGGAAGTATACAAATTCAGAAAGATTTGAGATGTAAGAATTAGTTATTATGAATCTTGAGCTAACCAGCCAAACAGTGTTGTAATTAATATATTTTCTGTGTGAATATTTGGTTCTAGATGGCTCTGGAAACTACCTGAGCAGTCTCCAACTACAGTCCTGGATATCTACAGCTTATAAGAAAGCTAGCCTGACTGTTATTAAGCCAGGCTATACCTGAAATTGTAGAAAAAAAGATATCCTGAATACTTATAGCTCTGAAGAGAAAGGTATCCTTACTGTCATGTCAGGATATACCTACAGCTGTAAAGGGAAAGTATACTGGATACCTACAACTATGAGGAGAAAGAAATTCTGACTGCTGAGAAGTCTGGCTGTAACTGAAGCTGTGGAGGGAAGGTAGCCTGATACCTAAGGTTATAAATAAAAAGGTACCCTGATTATTAGAAGTCAGGCCATTCCTACAGTTTTAAAGGGAATGTGTTCTGGATACCTACAACAATGAGGAAAAAAGATATCCTTGTGGAGGCCCAAAACTATGAGCCTAATTCCACCTTGTCTGAAGGTCAGAGTTTGAGGGTGCTCAAAGCTGTTAACAAGTGTGGCTACACACCCTGACCTAAGGTGTGGTTATTTAGTGTTTTGGACTTTAAGAGGGCCCATACAGGTAAATCCACACCCCCTTGAGCAAAGGTGGGAGAATTCAAACATACTTCTGCTCCTTTGGAATGAAAAGGTTTGACCTAGGGAATGACTGCCTTTAGAATACTTGGTCTAGGGTGGGTTCACTGCCTGAATAACAAATTATTTTTCTCAATAATTAAGGGCTTGATGGATCAAAGTATTGAAGCAAGGAGCTGTTCTAGTTGTCCTCTGCATCATGATAAAGCAGCCTTTTGTCTTCTTCCCCCTGTTGTATAGGGGTATAAATGTATATGGAAAATTAACTGCAGGAAGATTTACAGTATTCACTGGGACTCCCTCCAGGTACTATCCTTTGCTTCTGTTTTATTATTTTCACTTGTGTCTTCATTCTCTTTACTTATTTTTCTAATCCCCATGCCCCTACCCTGGTAAGTGGTATACTTGTCAAAGATGGTCCCTGACATATACTGACTATTGGGAAGTCCAGCTATACCCGAGACTGTGTTCCAGTGGGAGATGCTCTCCCTGCAGGATGTAGAAATCCTGCTCCTCTCCAAGAGAGCCATCACAGTTGAGACCTGCTTAACTCTGCTAAGAGAGCTTCAAAGCAGAGATGTCCATTGCTTAGAGATTTCCACCTCTCTAAGGGAGTTTCCTAGCAGAAGTGTCCAATGCTTCTCTGTTACACCCCACTAGGGAGTTTCCTAACAAATACGTCATTTTTTTCTCAGCTTCAGTCCAAATTGTTACTTCTCTGCTTCACTGGAGTAAATGGAAAACTGAGGCAGAAATATTGCAGTATCTCGTAAACAGTTGCTACTTCTGCTCTGCTCCTTTAATGGAGTTTGCCAGCATTGGTGACCAAAGCTTCTCTGTTCCAATCCACTACAAAGATTCTTATCACTCCAGTGAAAGATCTTAACCCAAAATTCATTCAAGAAATTTATTTGGAAGGGAAGAATGAAGGAGATGGGCTGCCTCTGCCAGGGTAGAAATGGGCAGTGGCCAACTGAACATGTATAGAACTTATATAGGACTTCTTAGGGGCAGAGTTTTCCCATAGAGAAAATTCTCGGGGTGTGAATTGGTTAGATGTCCATCTCTGATCTTGAACAATGCAGACAGAGATTGGCTGGATTTCATGCTCAGGGGCTGGTAGATCTCAAGCTTAGGATTAGCTGGTTTTGTGCTCAGTTGGTTAAGGGTAGAGTGTGTTTCTTTGGCTCTTGTTTCAGGGACAAAGTGTGTTCTTCCACTGGCTCCATAAAGCCTTTTGAGTTTGGATTCAGGGTCAGGTGTTTCTTTCATTGGCCTTGGATTCAGGAACAAAGTGTGTTTCTTTGTCTTAATTTTAGAGTCAGGATTTATTTCTTTGTATCCAGTTTCAGAGTCAAAATTATGTATTTAACTGGCTCTAGTTTCAGGGTCAGAATGTGTTTCTTTGGCTGGCACATTTACCATACACATAGGGTTTCATAAATTCACAAATTCATCTTACCATGAGTTTCTAAGTACAAACAGTATAAAAAGAACATCATAATGCTTGAAAAGATTGTTAACACTGTCAAATTTATTTCTACAGAAGAAATAGTCTGGTGTTGTAGGTGGAGGATGCTTGTTCATTCATGGCTGCCCAGACCCAAAATAATGACACAGAAACAATATTAATTAAAACACTGCTTGTTCTATCAGTGCAGGATTCTTATTAACTAACTCTGACATCTTAAATTAACCCATCTCTATTATTTTGTATTTTACCACAAGACTTGTGATTTACCAGTAATGTTCTAGGGTATCTGTCTCCTTCAGCAGATAAATGGAGTCTGACTCCACTTTATTTTCTCCTCTGTCTCTGCTTGGAATTCCTGCCTTGCGCTATTCTGCCCTGCCATATTCCCAAAGCAGCTTCTTTATTAAACAATGGTAACAAAATACATTCACAACATACAGAGGGGAATCCCAAATCACTGTGTAGCTGATTATAAATGTTTTGGCTAAAGATCTTATCAAATACTTTATAATAAGTAGTCCTCAGTATTTTTTTCAGGTAGTCAATGTCTACTGCAATATGCAAAGATTTTAACAGATTGTTGCACACAAAAACTTTTACTCCTATATAAAGTACAAAGATTTATCATACTGAATATATTCATAGGGTTCCTCTGCAATATGATTTTTCTCATGATTTAGATTATTCATACATGCAAATACTTTATCACATTGATTACATTCATAGAGTTTATCTCCAGTGTGTGATCTTTTATGCATTTGAAGAGTACTGTGAAGTGCAAAGGCTTTACCACACTGACTACATTCATAGGTTTTCTCTCCAGTTATGATAAACAAAGCCTTTACCACACTAATTACATACATAATGTTACTCTCCAAGTATGGGTTCTTTCATGCCTTTTCAGATGACTGTTATGTGCAAAGGCTTTACCACACTGATTACATTCATAGGGTTTTTCTCCAGTGTGTGTTCTTTTATGGATTTGATGAGAACTTTGACATACAAAGGTTTTACAACATTGATTACATTCATACGGCTTCTCTCCAGTGTGTATTCTTTCATGTATTTGAAGAGTACTGTGATATGCAAAAGCTTTATCATACTCATTACATTTATAGGGCTTCTGTCCAGTGTGTGTTCTTTTATGCCTTTGAAGACTACCATGCTGTGTGAAGGCTTTATCATACTCATTACATTCATAGGGCTTCTCTCCAGTGTGTGTTCTTTTATGGCTTTGAAGATGACTGTGCAGTGTGAAGGCTTTACCACACTGATCACATTCATAGAGCTTCTTTCCACTGTGTGTTCTTTTATGCCTTTGAAGAGTACTGGAATATGTAAAGGCTTTACCACACTGATTACATTCATATGGCTTCACTCCAGTATATTTTGTTTTATGCATTTGAAGATGATTGTGATGTGAAAAGACTTTACCATACTCATTTCCTTCATAGGGTTTCAATCTAGTATGTGGTTTTTCATGCCTCTGAAAATGACTGTCACATACAAAGGCTTTAACACATTGAGTATACACAGTTTTCTCTCTAATTTGACCTTTTTCATGCCTACAATGATAATGGTACATGAGAAAGCATTACTACATTTAATACATTGTTGACTACTTTTATCTGTATATATTAATTTTACAATTTAGTACCATTTTAAAGAGGAATTATATGTTAAGGTTTTATCACCATGTTTACAATCTTGTTTTTCCCCTTTATTAAGGCTTCCTTTCCATCTTTGAAGATAATTGACAACAGTCTTTATTACATGGTTCACATTTACAGAATCTTTTCTTCTGTACAAGAATTTTAATGTCTTTGAAGAGAACTGAAAAAATTCAGAGCTTTACCACTCTTATTGCATTCATAAAGTTTCCTATACTGTGATGCTACATTTGCTAAGTGAACTATGACAAACAGAAGTTTTTACACAGTCCTAATTCTCATGGTGCTTTTCTGAAATATGAGTTTGTTGATATATTAACAATGAGACTAGAAAACCAATTACTTGTATACTTGTACATCAAATTCAACAAGTAACTCAACATGGGGACTGCTAAATGTCCTCTATTTGTTCTGAGAGAGAAGTATGTTATATCTTTTCACATCCCTATGCTCATGTGACTTATATTCCAAGTAATATATGATATACCTATTAAAGGAAGAATAACAAATATAAGGTTTCCACATTGAGTTCACACAGTTTGACTTTCTGTCCTCCTAGATTTGAGGTATCTTAATCAAGACCTCCACAATAGCTGCTCCTTGATTCATGACTCTAACTGCTCCCTCACTAAACTTAACACAGTCACAAGTAAATGGGTTAAACTACCCTTTCTATGGACTATTAGTATAATAGAGAGTTTTAGAGACATACTTATCACCTTTTCAACATGTATATCTTTTATAATATGAATAATATGAAATAAATGGATTGACAATTTTACAGTATAGCTCTCATTGTATTATGATGCAAGTGGTAATATAGGTTAATACATTGTTTTCTTGACTTCTTTCTTAAAAGAATGACTTTCAAATGCACTTCACCTATTTGAATTTAATGTATATGATTTTGTGTGATTTTAATAATCATCAATGCATTTTATTATATGCACTGTTGCTTTTGTTTAAAACATATAGGATACATTACAAATTCTTCAGAGGTACATTTGTATCAGCTTATACATGAAAATTACCTTTGATGTCTTCTAGAACTTTGACAATGTTCTTCAATATTATGATCTTCCCAACAGTATCCTAAAATATAGTGGCAGAAAAATGTATGTTATTTTTTATAAATTGTGAAAAAACTAGTGACCAATTGAAGCAAACCTTGTAATCATGCCAGATTTAATAACCCCGTTCTTCTATCTCAATCATGTTACAAAAGAGCATCATTAATCAATGAACAGTTGTCCCCTTATTTGAAACATGAAAGATAATACAATCTTACCTATAGTAGTGAGATTTCTGTAGGTCTCCAGCATCACATCTTTGTAGAGATTCTTCTGGGAAGGATCCAGCAAAGTCAATTCCTCCCAAGTGAAGTCTACATGCACATCATCATAGGTCAATGCATTCTAAAATATCCCATACAGGTGTAAAACAGGAAGAATGACTTTGACAATACTGCAAATATATACTTCTTTTACAGTATAGTCATATTATTCTGGTGCTCCCCATACTTATTCCATGACATAGACATCACAATTTAATCACCAAGTCACTTTAGAAGCAAACTGAATAGGAGGTTCACCTCTTTCATTTCTGAACCCTTTGAATGGGATATATCTTTGTAAGAGAAATACCTACTAACCAATAATGAAAGATCTGTAAACAGATCAACAGTACAGAATACATATAAGAGAAATTGTGTGACTGATTAATTCCTAACTATAAAAAAGAAAAATAATATGAAAAAGCTGGATGCATTGAATCATGCTTCTAATCCTTGCAATCAGAAGGCAGAGGCATGCGTCTGAGTTGGACACAAGCCTAGTCCATGCAATCACTTCTTGAACAGCCAGAAATACATATTAAATACCTGTTTCATTTGAAAAAAAATCAAACAAAAATAAAAGATAGAAATAACTCATAGGTTTTTGCTAAAGTTCCTACAAAGAGTTATGCATTCACTTCATTTCTATTCATCTACCAGAAACCTGAAGTGCCCCAATTTAAAATGCAACAGAAATAAGATTTTACTAAAAGACACTGTGTGTTTAAAAAGTTACACATGGACAGATGGAAACAATAGCAATTAATATGATGATTACAAATAATCAACACAGAGCATGAAAGATAACTCAACAGTAAAGAGCCCTCCGGGTCTTGCATACAGGTGGGCTCAAGGACTTACATGGGGGATCATAACTATCCATTATTCCAAGTTCAGGGTTTCCAGTACCATCTTCTGATCAATGTAAGGGTCCGGTACTCACATGGAGCATATCCATGCATACACAGAAAATACTCTTTTTAAAATAAAAATTCAAAACAAAGAAAACAGGCAGCCTCTGTCAAATTTTAAAAATTCAAGATATGGGTGAAGCTTAGTACAACAGTATATACTTGATAGGAACAAAGCCATCATACAACAATATAAAAACAGAAAAGCCAGGAATGTTGGCTTTAATCCCAGCACTTGGAAGTCAGATTCAGAGGATGTTTTTGGAAAAGAGGTTCTGTTTTTTTTTTTTTCCGCAGAGGATGAGAACCTATGGAGTCCTTCCAGAATAAGGTGTGTTGATGGACCAAGATCCCCTGATAGGTCTCCATGAACCCTCAAAAATACTTTGCCCAACAAAAAACAGAAAGCAGTTTGAAGAAAACTACTCCAAAATTCCCAAATATTGTTTATAAATGTTTGTTTACATTTAAAAGGGATATGATATAGAGATAATACATTGCATTTGCATAGATCTTGGTCTATTGAAATAAATCTAAGGTCAATTTTGTTAAATGAATCTCTGTTCTTGTTTAAGGTTCTTGTTCAAGGTTCTTGTTCAGTTCATTTAAAGATGCAATGTATAGTTAAGAAATGCAAATTAATAGATAGTCATTTATAATAGTTAAACTTGTAGTCATGTTAGTTAGGTTTTCTAGATGTACAGAGATATATTTCATATGGAACGGTATTTTTAAAATATTTCAAAGACATACAGAAAATGACATTTTAAATGTTTTAAAAACTTAGACCTTTTCATGACAGTGAAAAATGTCTCTGGTGGCACCAATTATTTCAGAGAGGTTAATGGGCACTGAAAAAACTCATTATGGAATTTGTCTTCAATGTGACAAGGATAGTGATTTCGGCAAGAAACAGCTCTTGCCTGGATTGCTTGATGGTATGTTGTACAAACTGGACATGTAGGACCTACAAAAAAATGACTGCTAAAGTTCCCTGAAGTTGGGAGACAGTTCTTGCTTCATGAAAGAGTCTGATAGACATTTCATTCTGCAGGATACAGAAAAACAAGTTAACTGAGAAACTGGCAAGATAGGTGGAACTGTCTTTGAAATTTTCTGCTTCATGGAAAAGTCTGCCGGACACTATGGGCCTGTAGGCTGAAGACAGATGCCTCAATGTTACAGAACTTTGGGTGACTGTCCAGGCAGCAAGATGTCTTTGTCAATTCTAGAGTTTTAGAAGTGCTTATAATTACTTAGGTAATAAACATACTTCTGGAGTCTTTGCTGGAGTTGAAGAAAGACAGTTTTATAATTATAAATCATAGATTAGATATAAAACTTTAGACTCACAAAGACAGAATAGATGATAGAGCATTTTCCTTGATTTATCAAATGTAAATGAACTAAATATTGTAACTATAATTCTGCCTAGATAGTTTTTTTATTTTTTATAATTTTATATAATTTTGTTATATGTAATCTTGCCATATCAAAGTTAAAAACTTCCTTTTTATTTAGACAGAAAAGGGGAGGTGATGTGCGATTCCCCTCTGTGAATGTGAATGTTTTATTCCCATTGATTAATAAAGAAAAATGCTTTGGGCCCTATGGCAGTACAGAATTAAAAAAGGTGGGGATGCCAAGCAGAGATAAAGGAGAAAAGAAGGCAGAGTCAGGGAGATACCATGTAGCCACTGAAGGAGAGAGATGCTGGATGGAACCTTACTGTTAGACCACAGCCATGTGGTGAGACACAGATTAATAAAAATGGGTTAATTTAGGATGTAAAATTACTTAATAAGAAGCCAAAGCTATTGGTTATGCAGTCTTATAATTAATACAAGTTCTGTATAATTATTACAGGTCTGGGCAGTGAAGAAATGACCAAGAAACCTCTGTCTAAGGATACACAAGGATATAATGAAGTTTGCAAGCTATGCAGCATACAGAAGATTAATGTCTAAGTTCAATTGTCCTGTTAAGCATTCATGGTCCCTGACTACTAAGGGATCATACAAAGAAACACAAATCAGCCTGAATGCTTCACTCCCTGAGGGAATACATCAGTTTGTCAGGAACTGGAGGTATATTGTGACCCAGGAACCATGGACTTTAACCTAAAATACCTATGACACAGGTCTCCCAAGGTAGTTAGGTCAGGCCAACTCCATGGTTCCCTGGAGAGTCTACTGCCCTCTAAAATTCTATGACCTTGACCTCCACTGTCTGCCACCACTCTCAGCATTCCCATTTTCTAGGTCCTACAAGAACAGTTGATTAAACTCTTTGTCCACTTTTCTGATATCTTCAGCATTCTCATAAGAGTCAACATTCCCAGATCCTTTGCAGCAACAAAATCCCCTTTGAAACCCATGTTTGGTCCACCTTTCTTCTCTGTTGCTGTTATTAAATTATGGAATCAAAAACAACTCAGGTAATGAACATGGTTATTTGGTTGTTACCTCCATTTCACAATTCCTTTTTATAACAGCTTAGGACAGATATTCAATATAATAACTAAAGGCAAAACATGTGGAATCATTGTTTTCTGGCTTTCACTCTTACTTTGTCACTGTCTTGTGCTCAGCTAGTTCTCCTATCTCTCCCAGGGCTACTTGTTCAGAGATATTGCCAACTCAGTGGAAGAGCCTTCCTCTATCAATCAAAATTAACACAATCTCTCTCAGATGCCTTAATTTGCTATTCTGATCTAGGCAAACTCTCAATTGGTATTTTCTCAGATCACTCTAGGCTATGCCATGCTGATAGTTGAGGCTAATTAGAAAAAAGAAACAATAATATACAAGAAGGTTTTAAAGATCCAAAGGCAACCTACTATTCATATCAATCACTTAAGAAGCAAAAACACAAACATGAAGATAGACATGCCAAGAAATGAGGAAAGGAAAACATCTAAGACAATGAAGAGAAAACTAAAACTAAAAGTCATAATGTTAGAAATCTGAATACTAAATTGGTGAGACCATTATTATCAAAAACTAAACAATATACTTAGATAAAAATGAATAAAATCAACAACATAGATTGGTGGCACTGACAAACAAAGACACAAAGACATATTATGCTCCTTTAAATAAAAACTACAAGATTCTAACCAAAATCCAACTGTAAGAAATCACTGACCACCACTCATCCTAGACACTTCAGTTCTTTATCCTTCATTAATAACAGAAAATGGCTTGGGTGAGAAGAGCTGTTCCACCAAAACTGTAGAGATTCATTTGAAACCTTCTCATGCCTTAACTTCGTAGTAGTTTTGATCACTAAAAAATTCTCATTATCTTACAGTAAAGAAAATGATGTCTGCTAGGATCACTTAGACACCATTTTGCTCCCCCGATTGATGATTGCCTGTATGTCTGCAATGAAAGTGAGGAAATGAAAACATTTTAAAAGAAAATGCAAAATAACAGATTTTTAAAGAATCAGTGGACACCTAATGCAATTTGTTTTACTCTAATTGCTTTATAAGTTACAAGCACTTTTAAAAACAAGTTTATTGCTATATTTTTCATATGTTTGTACATGAGTGAGAATGTCTTCCATGTGTATACAAGTAGCACAAAAAGAGGGGTTCAGATGCCCTGGATCTAAAGTGGTAGAGTTGAGTCTCACAACTTGAGTGTAGGTATCTGAACTCAAGGTTACCTCCAAAATGAATATGTGGTGAGCCACATGTCAACATCCACAATACATTTTATCCAATAAACCAGAAGTCTCTCACAGATTAACAACAAGAACAACAAAACCAAATAAGTAAATAAATGATCCTTGGAAACATGATGCATCAAAATTAAGATGATGTATCTCGTAAATTTGCACCATAAATGAATATAGTACAATAATTCCCAACAATTTATAACAGGAAAGCTATAATACTACATTCATATTGGAAGAACTCAGAGTAATCAATGAGATTATGAAAAAATAGTACACAGACTGATATAATATGACTTCTTTCTGGGTGGTGGTGGTACATACCTTGAATCCCAGCACTCAGGAGGTAGAGACAGGAGGATCTCTGTGAGTTTGAAACCAGCCTGGTCTACAGAGTGAGTTCCAGGACAGGCTCCAAGGCTACATATAAACCCTGTGTCAGGGGAAAAAATTACCACAAAGCTGATCAATAAAGAATGTGTATGATATTTAGGAAAGAATAAAGAGGATGGAGAGAAAAAGTCAAGAACAAAGGAAAGAAAATATAGTCAGTTATTAATCAAAAGACCAAAGGAAACTTAGTCAGGAAATGTGTAATCTTGACTGATGTTACCCAGCTACCTATGATTCTATGTGCATAGAAATTAAATAAATAAATGCTTCACAATTTTCACAAAATTACCTCAAAGTGACCCTGATCCTGACCCTCCAGCTACTGATATTTCTTCCAGAGAGGCCCCATGCCCTAGAGCCCTCTCTATAAAAAGAGATGACCTACTGCTATGGTTCTGCAGTCCCTTAGACCTCCTTGTGTTTTCAGGTAAACCCCAGCCCCACTGATGCTCAATCCCAAAATAACATAGAATAATTTCTGCTTCCTGTCAAATGGATTATAGCACAAGATATAGATTCTGCTCTATCTATCTGTCCAACACCATACACACCTAAGAAACCAATGTAGCTCAGAAACTCTCTTTGTCCCCTGGAACTAAACATCACTGAATCACACCATTGCAGCTGGTGGTAGCAGAAAGTTAGAAACATTTTAATCATGCATTGTGAAAAGACAATCAACATCACCATAGTACTACAGCTTTTAAGGCATTTGAAACATTTATAAGACAAACTTGAAAGTAGACTGCAATATTCAGAACTTCTAGAAACCAGATCATCAGTTTTCAAATCTGTCTTCCCACTGCACACCAAAAGCATGACTCTGTGTGTACACTGGACAGTGATATTACAAGCATAATATCCTACCATACCAGAGCTGTAGAGTCTCCCTCTCACCAGGAAATCTATACACAGTGAGGCTCAGAAGACAAGGTGCAATGCCCAGGTCATTACATAGAGCAATAGAACCCCAGCCTGGCTCATGGTCCATCCAAATCCCAGCAGAAATGATAGTTCAACAGACCTTCTCTGAACACCCTACACCCACTATGGCATAGCTTGTGGTTTTCCCTAAAACTTATCACAACAAAAGTCGAGAAGACTCCTGGAAAGAACCTGCAAGGTACCTGTCACTATTATTCCTGATTGCTAAGACTTTCCTGCTGGACCTCAGAATATTATCAGCTCCCCTAATGTGTGATCAGAGATCAAATGACTTAAACAGCACAGTACTTCCTGTTCTGACATTCCAGCCTAATAGACAGGGCTCTAGTCCAGAAAGTTTGTATTCTAGTAGACATTCATTCACCTTCCTAGAGCACATCCTGTTCCTCATACAAAGCACAGGGTCCTTTGTGTGCACCTTCCATTACACACTCAATGTGCAGTGCAGCCAACACATCACCTCTTATCTGGGAAATTCTGTGGCCAAACACAGGTCACATTCAGAACTGTTATTAAAGAAAAAAGGGCCATGAACTATAAGATAATAAGGAGTCATGGTAAGGCTCGGGAAAAGGAAAGAGAGAGTGGATGTGATATAATTATCTCAAAAAATTATTTTGAAAAGTTGAAACAGGATTTATGGCCATGTGTTTCAGAAACAAGGGATTTATATTAGAGCACATCAAAGATTTCTGAAACCTTTTTTCTCAGGGTGTATATTTAAAACCAGTAAAATAACAGTCCTGTTAGGCAGGGCCACATTTTACTCATCTATTTTGGTTGAACTGCAGTAATATAGCAATTTGGTTTCATGATAAGTTTGGTTCTTTATAGAGATTCTTAATTGCTTGGTCTGTGGACATCAAGAAATGATGATCAGGACATTTATGGAGCATCTAAAATTGATAACCTAGTCCCACATCCTAATCTCAACTACTGTTGAAGTAGGAAAGTTCTCAACCACTGTCCTGTCTCTTTTTTTCTACACTGTGAATCTACCAGCTTCGAGCTTGACCTATGTTCTCACTCTCTTTATTTATAATCATATACTGAAAGTCAGAGAGACTATAGGACACTCATTAGCTGGTTTAGTTTTCCATCCCACTGACCAGTTAAGGCTGAGTCCTGAAAAATTTGAAGGACTATCTACCCAACAATGGGCAGCAGAAGCAGGATTAGGTTTTCAAAACAATTCTCAGGTATACAGTGAGGCAACAATATTACAAACTCGTAGTCTTCCATGCCAGGATGGCAGAGCCTTCCCCACTCTCAATAAAGTTTAGAGGCCAAGGGCCACTACCCAGGTCACCACAAAGAACAATCAAACCTGTCTTGCTCAGGGTTCATCTCTGTCCAAGCATCTCTGACAGCTCAGCCAACCTGCTCTTTCTAGTCTGGGGACAGTCACTCTTACATTCACCATGGCATGGTTTGTAGTCCTCCTTACAGCTCCATAGAGCAGAACAAGAGAATCCTGGAAAGAACTTGTAAACTACCTTCTACTGGTGCTGCTAATTGCTAACCAGAGTCCCTCTAGGACCACCAAGCTGGGCTTCAAGACATTAGCAGTTATCCTACTGGGTGAGCATAGATTGAATTTCTCAGAAAGCAAACATCTCCCAGGATTGTCCTTCCACACTATGGTCAGACAAGCCCCTAATCTCATAAATTTATAGTTTAACAAAATCTTCCATTCTCCCAGAGCACTTCCTGTTCTTCCTCCAAGGCACTGGGTCTTTGGTGTGGTCTGTGGACCCAAAAAATGGTCAGATAGGACATTTATGGAACATCTAAAATTGATCACCTCACTACTCACTGCTAATGTCAACTACCATTGCTGCAGGAAAGCTTTTACTCTCTTTCTTGCCCATCCTTTGTCTGTTGTGATTACACCGGCTTTACATTGGTCAGTGAACTCAATTCTTACACAGGTCTCACTTCACTTGTAAATTCACAATAAAATCTACAGAAGTTGGAGAATATTCACTCACTGACCTATTTCTCCTTCCCACAGACCAGTCAAGGTCCAGCATGGTAGGAATTGCAGGACTGTCTTTGCAGCACAAGGTAGCAGAGGCAGGATTAGGTATTCACAGCAATTCTCAATTACATAGTATGATGCAAGCCTGAGCTACAAGAGACATTAATCTAAGCCAGTTGTTCTCAATCTTCCTAGTGCTGTGATTCTTTAATACAGATACTCATGATTAGTGTTCTCCCCACCCATAAAATTACTTTTACTGCTACTTCATAACTATGTTTATAATACTGTTATGAATTATAATATAAATATCTGTAATTTCTGATAGTCTTAGGCCAGCCCTGTGATAGGTTCATTTGATTCCCCCCAAAAAGAGTCATGGCCCACCAGGTTGAGAATCACTGCTCCAAACTGATAAAAATAAATAGATGAATAAATAAACAGGACTTAAAAAATGGAATGAAATTCAAAAACTGGGAAACATTGGAAAATAGAAACAAAAAGAGATTAAAGCAGTCATGCCATTGAAGAAAATGAAATCGAAAGTTCATTTTATAATGTAAAATTATAACCAATAAATTACTTCTTAAAATTATAAAAATAATTGAACCCTCAGTTATACTGACGTTGAAACAGAGTAGGCACTTCTTGGTAGGGAGAATGTCATTAATAAGAGAATGCATGATTTTGTCCCATGTAAAATGTTAGCTGTTGAGTGCTGTAAGCTGTCCCATGAAGTTACAGCCAATGACCTCTGTCTCAAGCATCTGAGCTGACTTAACTGTGTCAACCAGGATTGAACATATCTGCATGGGAGAGTTCACTAATTGGAAGCTGAATACTTAGTAGTTCAAGCTCTCCTCCCTAAATTGTACACCCACTAATTCTGTCTTGATTCACATGGAAGAAATTACTGTATGATGGAAAATCACACAGAAAGTTACACACTGTGCCCCATCAGGTCCTTCTTTGTTATGGAAGCCCCTGAAACTCGTGACCTTAAACTTCAGTCTATGATCTAGCTATTGTCCAGTGTGTTTATCCCCTCCAGTGTACACAGTACATGGTTCCTACTTTTCTGGTCTGAAGAGAGAAGTCATGCCCCACATACAAATCCTTTTAATGGTACTGTAATGGAGAGTCCCACTGCATGACTCAAACTGGCAATTTTAGAGCTCTGTGGTGCAGCATACTTATAATCCAAGAATTTATGGTGTTTAGCCAGGATGATAGCAAGAGTAATGCCCTGTGGGGCTGCAGACAGGATTCAAGTCCACTGCAATAAGCACAGGGGACACTGAGTCACAACTGCTTTCCTAAAAGCTGAAAAATTCAGTTGTTCTAGAAATATTATACTCTCCTGGCACACAAGGTTGTGACCCCATAACAGCCCTTGAGCAGTGGTCTGAGAACTTAGATAGGGAAGTGGGTTTTCTGGCTGGTTTGTCTCATTTGTTATAACTATTTGTCATTCCTAAAGGAATGTACCTTAATGGCTGGCTAATTCTGGTGAACAAACATTTCCATCTCACCATACTTATCTCTAACAACAAACATGGTATGCATGCTACTCATCTTTGGCTATTTGGGGTGCAGCCCTCCCTCACTTAAATTCTACTTTGTGTGTCTTAATGTCTCCTAAGAATCGGTAAATCCTTATACCATTAATTCCATTATCAACTATACTCTTCTACATCACAGTTTAGTAGCATAGCGCTACTCTACACAGGAGAAACTGTTTACAAGCCATACGAAATTAACTACAGATGGATCCCAAACCTCAATGTGAAAAGTGCAGAACTTCTGAAGACCCAGGAGAGACCAGGAGTCTCCGCATTTGGCAAATGTGCCACATGCAATGATACAAGCAAGACAGATACCACCATCTGCGGCTCCAGATGCTCTGCTCTGTGCAGACACAGCCCGGGCAGTGAAGTGATTCAGAGGCTGCCAGCAGAGAGCTGCAAGTTTAGGACTACTGAGACAGGAAACCGCTAAACTCTGTGTCAGTCCGCTGGCTCCCACCCAGCCAGTGGAGGACCCACCGCACCGGTTGCCAGCCTCAGCAGGCCGCACCACCTAGTTTGGGGACAATGGCCCCTCGTTCGCCAAGCACAGACACTCCTTTCATCTGTGGAGAGCAACCCCTCACTCACTGTGGTGCAGCTGCTGAGTTGAAATGCTCTAAGCTCACAAGAGAGCCCTAAACAGAGTACATGAGAGAACTGAACCAGAATGGAAGTCTGGCTCCCGGAAGAACCCTCCCATCAGACTGGCGGGTATGCTGGAAGCTCTGATTGGCTGGTGAGGTCTGAGTGACAAGACCAGGTGAGCAGAAGGGACTCAGCACCGTGGTCGAGCACCAGCATCTAAAGACAAACCTGTCCCAGATTGGCTGGAGATTTATGCCAAGTAAAACAACAAGTCTCTTGCTAATGTAAATCAATAGGTTCAGTTTAAAACGAAGTATACAAATTCAGAAAATTAACTAAACTTAAACTAAATAACCAGGCCTTAATAAAAGAGAAATGAACTGGTTGGTGAAGGCACAAGCCTATAACCCCAAAACTCCACTAAGAAGGTAGGCAGGTCTCTGTGTGTTCAAGGCTAGGAATGATACACAGAGAAACCCTGTCTCGAGAAAAAAAATTTGAGAAACTGCTTTCAAGCTTCTACTGCTGAGAACACATGTGGGTGGTGGGGAAGGGAATGAAAATAAATGATCTGTGACCTGAAGAGGCTGCAGGATCTGAGATAAATTTCAATGGCTGCCAGCAGATGTGAACTGCGGTGTGGCTGAGAGGTGTAACTAGCATTACCTTGCCAATTGGCCCCAGTCATATGTTAATGTCAGGGCCTGAAGTTCCTCAAAAAGGAATTAATGGACCCTTGCTTATTTAAATGCCTAACTTTGGGGAAATGACTTGTGGGCACTTGAAACTAAGGTTTCTTGTCTTAGTCTTATTCTGTAGGGGCCTGTTCCCTTCAGAATGCTCCCTCTCAAAAGGGAAGGTCATGACTTCTTACTCTTTTCCCATGATACCTTCGTACCTCCCATTCTGATGGATGGTTCTGTACTGATTACTAACCCTAAATGAACTCTTCCACTGTAAATAAATAAAGCAATCAAATATGTGAACAGATGAAAGAACAAACTGACAAACAAATAAATAAAAAGTTCACAGTTGCTTATTGACTTTTGATTTCATAATGAAAACTTTTAAAAATATTTACTTACTATGTGTACAATATTCTGTCTGTGTGTATGCCTACTGGCCAGAAGAGGGCACCAAACACAATTACAAATGGTTGTGAGTCACCATGTGGTTGCTGGGAATTGAACTCAGGACCTTTGGAAGAGCAGGCAATGCTCTTAACCTCTGAGTCATCTCTCCAACCCCCATAATGAAAACTTTTGACATGTGACCTAGAAAGTGTCTGGAGCATAACTTTATACTCAACATCCCCCACTCTTGCTCTCTCCCCCCCCACACACACACATAGAAACACTTGGATAAATTTTAAAATTAAACTAAACATGCAAAAAAAGGAAGCAAAACACCTTCACTATCATCATGCCATCACTCAGGAGGCAGAGTGAACTCTCTGAATTCTGAAAGTCATGTTTTCCAGGCAGGGCTATATAAAGAAAAGTACCACGTCAATATGCGAACAAACTAAGAAACATGTAAAGAGAGTGATGGCTGGTGGGGGGAGGTGTACATGATTTAGAGGAAAGGGGTTTCATGGGATTAAATAAGAAAGTCTCCTCCTTCACAGGCTGCACAGGCAACCTTCTTTGGTCTTAATAAGTCATCAGGCACAGTGAGGTAGAAAATGATGCACCTCCTGGAGATTCTCAATGGAGGCCTCCCTAGCCCCTTGTTGTAAAGCAGGGAGGGGGAGGAAGGGCACCTATGTGGTGAGCACTGAGGATTTGGGATGCCCACAGTGGTACTTGCATGTTGGTTCCTGTCTTGGGTAGTGCCATACCAGTCAGTCAATCAAGCTGATTTCCACCTGCAGAGAAGAGGAGAGATCCTGCTAGGTGGTGCAGTGGTGGCACATTCCTTTAATATCGGCAGTTGGGAGTTCCAGAACTGGTTCCAAGGCTATAGCATAGAGTCTGGTTTCCTGTGCTGACCTCAGAGCAGAGATTTGGGTTTGTGTGCTTCTGAGACACATTAAACCCAATTTAATACTGCCATTGTCCTTTTATGATACGGAATGTACATGCATGCTTGATATCACACACATACACAGCCTGTGTGGCTGCCTGCCCACCTGCCTCTGCGAACCCTCTGCGAGTGCCTGGTTGGTACCTTCAGAAGACAGAAGATGGGAGTGGGGTTCTGCTGAAATTAGAGTTATGGGTGGCAGCCAGCTCTTTCTTGACTGCTATGCAGATGGTGGGACAGTAACCCACCAAAGACAGAGACATGCCAGACAGGAGTTTTTGGTAGAAAACTGAACTCAACTGAAATGAGTAGAAACTGGCTATTCAATTTTAGTGTTTACAGAGTTATGTCTGAGGAACCTTCTACTTAAATGAAACAAAACCAAATCCTTTCAAATGTCCAGATGTCCTCTGAGGGGGATGAATGGATGATGGAAAAGAAAAGAAGATAAGAGGGTTTCAGTTGTTCCAAATCTGTAGGAATAAAATTTCCCCTTATATGGCATAGTGGAGAATAGCAAGAATTCCTGCTGCATTTTGTCATGTTTTTCTCACTTGAGGTTGGATGGTGTCAACTATAAGATTTTTATCTTTTATGACCATGTGATATTCTAGCTTTTTTTAATTGATAGATGACACATGTTCCCTTTAGTTCTATTAACTGTATAGCTTTGACCATGAAAAGAGGTTGGACTTCATCAAAGAATTTCTCTGCATTTTATCTTTCACCTTCGATTGCTATCAACTGCCTTCTAGTTGGTTCATAATGTTTCATGAGCACTTTCCTAATTCTTTTGTTTTTTGTGTCTTGTTTTGTTTTGTCTTTTTAGGCAGGGTTTCTCTATGTAATAGCCTTGGAACTTGCTTGGTAGATGCGGCAGGCCTGGAATTCACTGATAACCTCCTGCCTCAGCTTCCCAAGTGCTAGGATTACAAGTATTATATCACCACTGCTCAGCTTTTCCTAATTCTTTTTTGATGTTGTTATTGGTGGTGGTGTAATTTTTTTGTTGTTGTTGTTGTTTTGTTTTTGGAGACAGGGTTTCTATGTATCTTTGGAGCCTGTCCTGGATCTAGCTCTTGAAGACCAGAGTGGCCTTAAACTCACAGAGATCTGCCTGCTTCTGTCTCCTGAGTGCTAGGACTAAAGTTGCCCGGCTTGATTTTTCCTAATTCTTGAATGGGGTAACTACAGAAGGCATTTCTTCCTACTTGGTTTGTGTTTGATAGATGCTTTGAGATTTAGATCAACTGTTACATGGGCCCTAGCCTACACACCTATTCCATGAGGGGACCTGATATGATTGAGACTCACAGACTTCACAGACTAGAAAACGCCAAGGTCGCCACCCCTTTCTAACCTTGAACTACTGGCTGACCCATTAAAGAGTGAGGCTACAACTTGACTAGTCTGCTCAGATTATGCATTTTTTTGTTTCTCGAGACAGTGTTTCCCTGCCTAACAGTCCTATCTGTCCTGGAACTAGCTCTTATAGACCATGCTGGCCTCGAACACACAGGGATTCACTTGCCTCTGCCTTCCTAGTGTTGGGATTAAAGGCACATGCCAGCACCACCTTGAATAGCTAGATAAACATATTTCCTGCCTTTTTATTGAAGTTGGGAAACATTACCTCATTGTCAAAGTTGGGAAATTAATGAATTAAGTCTTTTTCAGGCTTCTTAGAAGAAAATCAAAAACAAAAACAAAAACCAAAAAAAAGAAACCCAAAAACCCTTACTTGCATTATTTTTTTTATTTCACATTTCAACTTGATTTTTTTTGAAACAGGACCTGTCTTTTTATTTGTGCTTCAGACAAACTATTTCACTACATGATCCTTTTGTCCCACTCCATACCTTCTGGGGATCCCTAGGAAAATCTCCCCCTGGCCTCTCATTCCCCTAGTCTCTAACAACAGCAAGCCAAGCATATAAGCCAAGAAGGGAAATTTTAAAAAAAGGCCTCCAATTTTCTCTGCCTCTAACACCAGCAAACATTCTCCCTTGAACACATCAGCCAAGAAGGCCAGGGAAAATGGAAAAATTCTTCCAAAAAACACTATGGCAACAGTCCATCCAGTCAGCATTTCTGCTACACCGGTGTGACAGCCGTAGATGTAGCATTAAATGTTGAAAGTTCAGACACTTCCTCTTCACAATGACCCCCAAAACAAGAATACTTCTAAGTAGTCCACTCCCAATGCTCTGCACAGAGGCTGTCCCAGGAAATTGCAAGGACAATACAGGACCATGCAGAATCATGCAAGTCACAGAGGATTCTGCCTCTTGCCAATGGCTCCAACCCAGCCCTGGGGAGGACACACAACACCAGATTTAGTAGTTTAGCAGGCCACTCCTCCCTGTCTGGGGACAGTGGCCCCTTGCTCAACAAGGTATGTCTGCTGAGCATGCTGAGCAACACACAGGCCAGCATCTGTCTTCCTCAGTAGTGTTGCTGAGACAGTAGCATGGGGCCCAGAAAAACCTCCCATCTGAGATTCCAGGTCCAGTGGAGGCCCTAATTGGCTAGTAAGGTCTGAATGACAGGAGCTGTTCCCTTGGAGACAGGATGAGATGAAGAGACCCAGCATAGTGGTGACCAGCCCTTGTTTCCATTCCACCCTGAGCACAGACTATCCCAGACTGGCTGGAGATTTGCAGCAATGTCAGCAACCTGACTTTTGTTAACATAAACCAATGGTTTCAATTTAAAAAGGAACTATACAAATTCAGAAGGAGGATAATCAGTGTTGCCCCTGAAAAGCACAGGGTAACTCCAGAATATTATAAATAAAGTCCACAGTGACATTGGGACTGATAACCACAATCCCATGTGTGGAAAGAGTCAACTTCCTAATTTCTAAGGCAACCCCTTCCCAAAGGCCCTGGCCCCAAATCTCCTTCTAAAGAAGGCTTTCTACCTTTTTTTCATACATCAGAGCCTTAGAGAAAGTTTGGTAGGTCGAGGCAGGTGATCAAAGCTAGGAGAGGCCTAGTTTCTCTTGCATCTTCTAGAAGTTCTGCACTTGGCATTTGACATTTAAGTGTAAAATCCATTTCAAATTAATTTTGTGGAGGTTCTACAGGGCATCTCTTGTGTTGGGTAGCAGGTCACTAGTAAGCAAGCCCAGGAGGCACCAACTGATCAAGGGCTGTCACTGCCAGAGTAACAAATAGACTGAGGGTGGACACACACCATTCCTTCTGCTCTTCTAGATCCAATCCTCCCAGTAATCACCATGCCTGTAGCAAAAAATATTCTTTGGTCTCCCTTTCTTTTCTGAGCACAATCCCAGTACATCACAAAGATCAACTCCTCCACCCACCCTCCTTTCCCCACAACTCATCCCATCACCCCAGCCTCCAACACCAGCAGGCATTCATTGGGAATGCAAAAGTTTAGAAACCATCTGGAGTTAATTTTGAGGAGCTTATAAATGTTATCTCCTGTGTAGAGTAACAGAATTATACAATTGATGGCAAAAGAAATTACCAGTTCTTAGGAGACATTAAGTCACACAAAGTAGAACTTAGGTAAGGGAGAGTTGCATCCCAAATACTCCAAAGATAAGTAGTATGCTAACCATGCCAGGGGGCAGAAGGGCACAGGAACAAACAGGATGTTTAGCTGGAAAATGCAGCAAAATGTCTGGCCACAAATTGTCCTCAAGGTGAATAAGACCATGGATCCAACAAAAAGACAGTTACGAAGAAGCTGTGCTTGACTCTGTTCTTGTCTGTCTATAATCCTTTTTTTAAAACTTTCTCAGCCTTTATGTGGAAATTCTTGCCAAACATGAGTGCCATCTGTAGACAGAAATTTCTATCCTGCATGTTCCTGCAGCCATTCAGTACCAAATAAACTCTCAGAGGTTTATATTAATTATAAACTGTTTGGCCTCTTAGCTCAGGCTTATTATTAACTAGCCCTTTGAACTTTTCAGTTTTCAATATTTTCAGTGGAGAATCATACCCAAATTTCAAAGATGAGTTTATAACAATACTACTCTCATTGTTCCACACAAGGCAAAACCAAAGGAACATTGCCAAATTCTTTTTATGAAACTAGTTACATTGCTACCCAAACCACAAAATGATGCAACAAAGAAACAGAATCCCCCTAATGAACAATGATGCAAAAATACTCAAAAAAATATTAGCACACTATTTCAAGAATACAAACAGAAATCATGCACCATGATCAAGTATGCTTAATTTCAGTGATGCAGCCATGGTTCAACATATGAAAATCTATCAATGTAATCTACCATATAAACAAACTGAAAGAAAAAAATCACATAATCATCTCATTAGATGCTGAAAAAAGTCATTTGGACATGTAAAAACAGCTTACTCAAGAACCACACTACTGGTAAGACTGGACCCAAACTTAAGCTAAAATAATTGCACAGGTGAGCAGGCTTGGAGAGATAGGCTAGGACAACAGTTGGAAATTTAGAGTGTGAAATTTGTGTGATGACAATTGGTATGATAATATAACTTGTGCTATATTAACTATGCATATCTACCTTATTGCTCACAAAGGTTAGGATCACTTTTCTATGATTGAAGACTAGGTGTAAGTCTGCATCAGAGTGGGAAAAGTAAAGCTCATCCAAACTAATAAAAGTAAACAGATATTTTTAATGAAGAAATATCTGTATTATACACGAGAAGCATCTTATTTTGCTTGAATTGTTTTATGAGTCACAAAGCTTTTGAAAACAAATTTATGAACAATACTCATGTGTATGTTTGTATGTTCAAGAGAATGTCCTTCATTTGTATACAGGTGACACGACAGAAAAGAGGCTATCAGATTCCCTGAACCTGGAGTAGCAGGTAGTTATGTGCTTCCTGATTTTTTGATCTGAACTCAGGTAATCCCCAAGAAGAATATTTGCTGAGACACCTGTCTGCAGCCAGAAGCTTTTTATCCCACCTGCAGCTGGCAGCTGTTAATAAAATATTCATTTAGAGATGTAATATTAATTATAATTATTTGGCTGATGACTCAGGCTTTTTAGATAGCTCTTCAAACTTAAATAAACCCATTTATATTAATCTGTTCATAACCACAAGAACTATGGCTTAAGCATGATGCTTGGAAATATTTCTCCTTTGGTGGCTTGATGGTGTCTCCCCAACTCCACCATCATTCTTACTGTTTCTCTACTTGGATTTTCAACGTTGTTATATTCTGCCCTACCATAATCCAAAACAGTTTCATTCTTCAACCAATAAAGGCAACACATATTTGTAGCATACAGAAGGGCATCTGACATCACCTGCCAAGTCCCATAATACTTTTTTATCCAATAATCTAAAAGCTTTTCACAGATTAACAACAATAAAACCTACACAGATGAGGTATATAAATGATTCTTGAGAGCATGATGCATCAATATTAAGATGTTGTTTATGTTCAATTTACACCATGAATTGAATATAATTCAAAGACAATGTCCAACAATTTATAATGATAAAGCTGATTCTAATGCTACATGTAAAGTGGATCTAATATACATAATCCAGACGATTTGTGTATTTTCCATCTTTAAGTGGCATATTTCTACTCTTTTACTTTTGTACTCTGTCTCTTTAAAGACTTTTTGTTTTTAAAACCACTTATGTCTTTTTATAACTCTCTCTATTCTTTTTCTCTGACTCACAAACCTACATACATTTATCTAACACTGTGACTCATTTAGAGTCTGAATCTGTCCTACTGTGTATCTGTAATTCTATACTGTCCAGGAGTGCTTCTTAAAATTCTAAGCGCGTCTTAAGAACTTAAGCTTTGGCATTACTATGGTATATATGGTGCTTCCTGCTTGCTCTGAACAGTACAGCATGGTGCAAGTTTGTTAGTGCCTGAGACTGCTGGAGGGGGGGAGCCATCGTCACCACCTCAACTCTGATAACCAGTTGGCCCATGCTGCCACCAAGTAACTTGCAGTATGTTGTCCACAAACCCCATTTAAATGCTCGATAGCTGAACCTCGAAAAAGAGCCACAGCCATTCCTGTTGCTGAACCAGGAAGCCGCCATTTTTGTAAGATGCTTCCCAGTTTTTACTGCACCTTGCAGAACATAACTGCCACAAGTTCATCTAGAAAAAATTGTGGCTATTAAGACACTGTGCTAAATTCTGTTCTTTTGTGTCAAGAATTCCTTTGTAAGTCCTCTCAGGTTTTAAGTGGATTTTAGTTTGCCACATTGACACCAATTTGTTGGAAGAGGCTGCTTGTTAGTTTCCAGCCACCCAGCTAGCTTGGATCCAAAATAATCACACAGAAACTGTATTAATTAAATCCTCCAACAAATGCTATTGTCCCTAAATACCCACTGGTGTCTGTCTACATTCGCATGGAAGGAATTAATATATGATAGAAAATCACATAGAAAGTCACTCACTATGTCCCATCAGATCCTTCTTTGTAATGGATACCCCTGAAGCTCACTGCCTTAAACTTCAGTCTGTGTTCTAGCTATTGTCCCGTATATTTCCCCCCTCCAGTGTATACAGTACACTGTTCCTACTCTTCCGGTCTGAAGAGAGAAGTCATGCTCCACACACAAATCCTTTTATTGTTATTGCAATGGACGCCCAACTATATGATTGAAATGATAATTTTAGAACTATGGTGCAGCGTACTTGTAATCCAAGAATTTATGGAGGGTAGCCAGGAGGATAACAAGGGCAATGCTCTGTGGGGCTGCAGACAGGATTCAAGTCCACCTCAATCAGTATAGGGGATGTTGACTCAAAACTACTTTTCTAAAAGCTGAAGTTGCAGTTGTTATAGAATTATTATACTTTTATGACACAGAAGGTTGTGACCCTGTAATGGCCGGCAGCATATCAGAGGCCTTTGATGGAGAGGTGGGTCTTCTAGCTGATTATAAATTATGGTTGTCTCATTTGTTCATGGAATGTACCTTAATGGCGGATTAACCCTGGTAAACAAACATTTGCATCTCATCATACTAATCTCTAAAAGGCATGGTTAACATACTACTTATCTTTGGTTATTTGGATTGCAGCCCTCCCTTACCTATTCTATTTTGTGTGCCTTAATGTCTCCTAAGAATTGGTAAATCCTTATAACATTAATTATATTAACAATTCTATTCTTCTATATCACAGTTTAGCAGTGGAATGCTACTCTACACAGGAGATACTGTATATAAGTCGCACAAAATGAACTACAGCTGAATTCTAAACCTAAAAGTACAGAACTTCTGAAGATACTAGAGAGACCAGTACTCTCCAAGTTTTACAAATTTGGTGATATCTCTCCACATGTGACAATATAAGCACTACAGACACCACCATTTGTGGTTCTCTATGCTCTGCTCTGTGCAGACACAACCTGGGCAGTGAAGTTATTCAGAGGCTGCCAGCCTGGCCCAGTGAGTTTCAAGGATCACTTAGGACTACTTAGGATGAGGCAGGACCACACTAAACTCTGTGTCTGTCCCAGCCAGGGGAGGACCCACCACACCAATAATGAGCCTCAGCAGGCTGTTCCACCTAGTTTGGGGACAGGGCACCTCACTTGCCAAGCCCAGCCACTTCCCTGCACATGGGGACAACAGCTCTTTGCTCCCCAAGGCTGGCCACTCCTCCCCACCTGGGAACATTGACCCCTTACTCATCTTGGCCCACCATTCCTCCTGTCTATGGAAAGCAACACTTCACTCACCATGGTACAACTGCTGAGCTGACATGCTCTCTTACCACAAGGGAGCCCAAAGCCCAGTGCATGAGAGAGATTGTGATTTCTTCACAAATAGCTGAACTGGAAACTTAGCTCCTGGAAGAACCCTCCTATTTGACTGGTGGGTCTGCTGGAGGCTCTGATTGGCTAGTGAGGTCTGAGTGACCGGACCAGGTGAGCAGAGGGAACACAGCATTGTGTTTCCAGCTCTGGCTGCTAATTTAAAGACAGACCTATCCCAGATTGGCTGGAGATTTATGCCAAATTCAACAGCAAGTCTCTTGTTAATTTAATCAATGGGTTCAGTTTTAAAAGGAAGTATACAAATTCAGAAAGAAGCTAATCAGACAATGTTGTACAAGAGGAACTTTGGGTAACACAAGAACATTATAAACAAAGTCCGCAGCAGTGTTGGGACTGATAATGACAGGCCCTTCTGTGAAAAGTCTTGAGTTTTGAGGATCTAAAACAATCCTTTCCCAAAGGCCCTGACCCCACATCATTACCAGCTCTCCCCAGCATATTCCCAAGATTAAAGACAGAGCTCTGATTTGCTCTATACATCAGGGCCTTAGAGAAACTTCCCAAAGCCTAGGCAGGTTGCCAAACTCAGAGAAGCCTAGTTTCAAGTATCTTGTAGAAGTTCTGCACTTAGCATTTGACATTTAGGTGTAAGGTTCATTTGGTGTTAATTTTGGGAGTGCTAAATGGCATCTCATGTCCTGTGTTATACGCTACTAAGTTGCAACACAGAAGAGTAAAATTGGTGATATAAAGGATTGGTCAATGCTTAGGAGATAATAAGTCACACAAAGTAGAATTTGGCTGAAGGAGCACTGCCTCTGAAATACCCCAAAGACAATTAGTATGTTAATCAGAACTGTTAGAGATGTGGATGCTAAAATGTTAATGTTTATTTATCTTTTGTGTATACAAGTCAGTAGTGAGAACAACAAATAAGAGATCTGCTGTGAAAGGACACTCTAGAGTCAGCTGAAGCATCATAGTTTTAAGAGCGATTTCTTAGTTGTGTTGTACTAGATGCTGTAAACATCAATTCCATGATGTTTTGTTACATATTTGTTGTTTCTTGGCATTAACTCACATTAAAATACAAAAGCATGGTTATAGTAGTGATGGCATGTATCATATGAAGAATGTCTTGTGTTTTATCCAAGATTTAGTTGAATAGTTTGTACATAAGAAATATTAATTTATTACATTATATTTTACAGTTTTGATTCAGCTGTCTTTCATTTAACTGTTATTACTCAGAACTATCTTAGGACAGTTGGTATTTTCCTGTGATCAACTGTGCCTGCTTACACAGGATGACAACCACCAGGTGTGCTGACTGTTGATATTCTATCATGAAAGAAGGTATCCCTCTATGAAGGATATAGTCTCTTTTCCAGGCAATTGTATACAATTCATCTCTAATGATATATGACCTTGTGGTTTTAGGGATTAGCTAGAATACACAGCCTGGGAAAGACTTGGGAGGATGTAAATTCTGTATATGCACCTATGAGAAAGCAATCTTTAAAATTGGGAATTTATGTTAAGTGCTATCAGGCTTACTTCCTACATCCACTGAGAAAAGTAATATAATAGATAGCATATGGGCCATGGAAGAGTAGAGAGAAGGTAAGTTCCACATATGGCAGCTATGGGAGAGCCATTGTACACAATGTTTGGAGACATTCTTGTGTGGCTTTTGGTATCTTAGAGTTTCTATTGCTGTGAAGAGACACCATGACCATAGCAAAACTTATAAAGGAAAATATTTGATTGAGGCTGGCTTACAGTTCCAGAGGGTTTAGATAATCATTATCATGACAGAAAGCATGGTGGACACAGGCAGACACAGGGCTGGAGAAAGGGCTGAGAGTTCTACATTCAGATCAATAGGCAGCAGAAAGTGACTATGACATACTTCCTCCAACAAGGCCACACCTCCTAATAGTGCCACTCTCTATGGCACATTGGGGTCATTTTTACTAAAACCACCACAGTATCAAAATCCTTGTAAGTATCTTTTCACCCATGCTCAGTAAGTAAGCTCAGTAAACTCCTTGGTTTCCCAGGATGGACTTTGGTGAAATTGTACTTTGCATCTTCATTGGGATTTACAATTGGTATAGAGATTGCTTCCTCCCCCTCCACAGGGGAGAAAAACCTCATGTCAGATCATAAACAAATTTGTCAATGTTTCTATTTCTCATGATACTAGAAAATGGAAGCAGTACATAAAAGAACATGTTAGAAGAACATAAATGTGTAACTGCTCTTAATGAAAAAAAAAGACTTAGATATATGAAAATAATGATGAATGGGTGGCTCCAGAATAAACAACACAGGAAAGGATTTGCAAGCTGTGAGTGTCTGAGTCTGTTGTTTAAGGTATATAAAGGATGAGATTTAGAGAACATATATTTATTGAAGTTGGCAAGATCAGTTATCAACTATTTCAGGGACTGGCTAAAATGTATGTCTTACAAAGTATATTAAGTTGTATCTGGCTATTGAAACATCATAAAGTAGTTAAAAGTACAAAACTAGTGTAAAACTGATCTTCTAGCTGTTTAATAATCATTCTTAGAGACTATTCTAATATGGTTAGAGGGATCAAAAGGGAAAGTATTTCTCCCATTTCCATACAAGGTCAATGAGATTCCTAGGAACAAAGACCATTGATCTTTTATTGTCCGGTTCATGGAGGCCATGGAGAACCCACTCAATGAATCTGAAACATTATCAAGTCTAAAATGGAGGATCAATGAGAGAAATATTTCCTCAAGACTTCAAAGGAAGTCACAGTATATGAAGTAAAGCCTTTGCATTATTCCCACATTGATGAACAAATGATAAAAGAGAGACTTGAAGAGTTTGAGATTCCTTCCAAGCCCAAGTGACCTCTGAGGACTAGTTGTTCAACTGGCATTGACAACACAGAAAGAAAGATTAATTTTGGTAACCTGCATTGTTCTACAGTACTCAAGGAGAAAATTTAATCAAAGACTAAGAGAATTGGTAACAGCACAAGGAATCACACTCTGAAGACGTTAGATATATGTCTATTGGAGATGTTATTTAGATAACAAATATCACTAATATTTTCTTCTTGATAAAAAGGTGTTGTCCAGATGTGAGACATCTAATAGACGGGGACTATTATGAGCTCATCAAGAATATCTTAGAAACTTTGGACATTTTAATTCTTCCCAGACAACAGTAAAGATGTCTGTGTGCAGTACCTGCAGAGGCCAGATGAGTGAATCTGATCCCTTGGAGCTGAAGTTACAGGAGATGGCTATCAACCATGGTTTCTGTCTGTGTAACCTGTGCCCTCTGCTACAAGACCCAGAGGCTAATTCACTCAATTGTAGGAGAGTTTTAATCTTTATTGAGCAACACGAGTCCAACCCTTAAGTGACCTAGGCTGACTTGGACAGAAAACATTATCAAGAAGAGGAAACTTGGATTGGTAAATATCTTAGTTAACATTTGCTGGTGTCACAGCCCTTAAGTTCTAGGGCTACAGGAAAGACTATGGACACTGTCCTGAACAAATCACAGGTTCCCTAGGTTCAATGGGCCTCCCACCATACCCAACTGACCATTCTCATTTTGGATGACTTTGAAATTCTGAAATTCCTGCCTCCAATTTCTAAGTACCATGGTTACATGTCTGTGCCACCATGCTTGACTTAGTTGGCTTCAATTTCATTTAATCAGTCATTAGAATAATGGGAGGAGTAAGATGAGCAATTACATCTAATTATATTAAATTTTCACTGATCTCTGTGAGCCTTGGTTTCAACCATCTGTAGAATAAAGACAATAATGTGCTTTAGTCCCTTGATGAATTATAACAAAGATAAAGAAAAACAATATTGCTCGTAGTTGGAAGACAGTGGACTTTAAGGCAGGAAGGCTACATTTGATGGGAATCTTCTTCTGTTACTGGAGTTAGGACCAGAGCCTGTGTCTTTGCTACCCCAACAAGTCAGGCTCAGTCACTCACTCTTATTAAACCAATGAAAAGTACCAAATTTCATTAGAATATTACCATTAGTGTTGGTACATATCTTAAATCCTAGCACTTGGGAGGCAGAGGCATATGGATCTCTCTAAATTCAGGCCAGCCTGGATTACAGAGCTAGTTCCAGGACAGCCAAGGCTACATGAAAACCCAAAAAACAATTACCCATCTGTGCATGGGTAATTATACATCTGTGCATCTGTGATGTACCCATCTATAATTCAGGTGCACTGGAAACCAGGTGGGAAAATCTCTCTGATGTCGAGAAGAGCCTAGTCTATATAGTGAGTTCCAGGCCACCCAGAGATTCATAGTGAGAGTATTCTTTAAAATAAAAAGAAAACAATAGAAAAAAGGAGCACATCATTAATAACAAATTGTAAACATTACTTTTTTTATTGTGACTAATTTAGAATAGTGGTGAAGATATAAGGCAATAAATTCATCCTTGGGGTCCTAGCAAGTTTACATATATGGCAAGACATATGCACAACTAAGCAATATAACTAAGTCGTATAATTAAAGTTTTCTCAGCTCAAAAAACCTTCCCAATTTCAGCTCCTGTCTCTCCTCCAAGGAGATCAGAGAAGGAGAAGGAGAAATGTTTCTTCAATACACATAGTCTCATCAGCAGTCAGTCTTTTCCCAGAATGAAATTACCAAGGAAATAAGAATTTCATGGTATCCACAATTTCATGAGTTGTTAGCCAAAGAGAGATATATAAATGTCTATTACAATGTCCTTTTTCATGACAGGAGGCAGGTACCAGGGATTGATAGGTGGGAGACAGATGAGCTTTAAGGTTCCAGTGGAGGCCACAAAGTGGGGTATATAGGGTACTGTCACTGACAAGCTACATAAATTGATGAAATAATGAAAGACCTAGTTGAGGATGATCCACCACAGTTGAGTAGATAGAATATAGTTCATACCAACTGGTCCTCAGGTAAAACCCAAGCACTGTTCTTGGGCATTTGAACTTCGGGTTTTGACAACCAAACCTAACAATTCTTCCAAACTCCAAAGCACTTTGTAGATGCCTGATTGCTTTAGCTTTAGAGTGACTTATGTTCAAATCTCAGGCTCTTTTCACAACCTGGATATCATATAGAGTGATCACCATTCAGGGCACCTAAATGGAAGTTTTGCAGGCATCAGGGAAATAGAATATGAAACCATTCAAACAAGTCAGACTTCATGCCTGCAAGTTTCTTTCTTTACTTACAAGAGGTATAAATTTAATCAGGGGTACACCTGACATGTGAGATTGTGGGCTCCAATGGATGGTTATTTACTTTATTGAAGATAAACTCACTCTTGTGGCTTTGATTAATTGGTCAATTATCTTTTAGATATTTTTATTGTCAGTTTCTCTCATGATCATTCATTGTAGTGTTTCTTCATTTTGTGGAGATTTTGGCTTGGAAAATTCTTTAAGCATCAAGTCTAAGTTAGTTTCTCATGCTATCAATCTTCTGGGTCATCAAGGCCAAGGTAAAGATGAACTTAGATCAGCTAATAACACCATACTGCTATTAACGACATGTTCATGGGGCTATATAGAAGGCTCAGCACTTAAAACCCTGGGTGTCCATCCACAGGGCTTGACTTTTGATTCCCAGCACCCAAAAGGCAGCTCACAACTGTCTGTACCTCTAGTCACAGGGGATCAGACAGCATCTTCTGCTTACTAGTGATTTCTGGCATGCCATTGGTATATGAAGAGAACCCTTTAAAACAATATGTAATCATATACTTATATGTCTTTCCACCATTTGCATATCTGGTTTCCTAGGAGGGCAGAAGAATGTACCAGATCTTCAGGACCAGGAAATACAAGTAGTTCTGAAGAATCAGATATAGGTGCCAGGAATTAAACTTTGGTATCCAAGAGGAGCAGCACTACTGAGTCAACTCTCCAGGTCATAATAATGCTGAAGATGAAGATGAGCTACTATTCCTTCTGTCTCCTATCACTTGAGGATGAGGAAAATCCCCTCTTGATGGTTGTCAAAGAATTTAATGGATTTCTTTACCTCTCCACAATGCTTCTCAGTTTCTTTGTTAACACAGTTCTCTTGATGTGAGTAAGATAACAAAAAGCTTTTGTTGAAACCATTCATAGTCCAGTCATATTATATTAGAAAAAGTTCCAAAATTTGAGATAAAATTGTATTTTCATAATTTTTGACACAGGGTATGTCCACAGAGGCATAGCTGCAATGAAATTCACTAAGGGCAAAGATGGCTACTGACTCAGAGATTTGCCCAATACAATCCTGCAAGAGCTGGGATTATAGCCATGCACCTCTAAGTCCAGCTGAGGTATGTGTTTTTAAATGACCTATCAGTGAATCAGAGAATGTAAGGATAATGTATGATTTAAAAGGAACCATCATTGTTCTGATGAACAGTAATATTTCTTGAAATTCTATAATTTAAATGTGCAATCATTTAATATGTACTCAATAATTGAATAATTTTCTTCACTTTATTTACTTTATCCATGTAAAAATGGTTGAACAGTGTTTGTGTGTATACATCTGGACAACTCACAGGTGTCTATTATTGTCTTTCGTTTTGTGAGTTTTAGTGATGAAACCTAGGGATTCATTAGACTGAAATTGGCCTCAGTTGTACTTATTCAGGATTAAAAATTATTTATGTAGGGGCTGGAGAGATGGCTCAGTGGTTGAGAGCATTGCCTGCTCTTCCGAAGGTCCTGAGTTCAATTCCCAGCAACCACATGGTGGCTCACAACCATCTGAAATGAGGTCTGGTGCCCTCTTCTGGCCTTCAGGCATACATGCAGACAGAATACTGTATACATAATAAATAAATTAAAAAAAATTATTTATGTATGTAGGAGTGTGCATATGCCACTTCCCAAGTTTAGAAATAAAAGAAAAAAACTTTGTAGGTGGAATATGGATCACCCAGAGTTAGAACACAGGTCATCAGGCTTATCAGCAACCAATTTTACTGAATGAGGCAATTATTTGGCATTCAATTGTGGTTTTTGAGAAAGTGTTATAAACAAATGTTTAGTCCCCAGAATAGACAAATTAAAAAGATATTTGATCATATAAACATTTTCTTATGCAAAGAGGATTTATTATTCAAATTATACTGTGTTCCTCTATCCTTGTATGAAATTAAGTTTACAATCTGAAAAGAGAATGATAGTTTACTATTATAATATTCGGCATAATCTTATTTGAGGACCAGTGAAATGGCTCCATGGAAAAGGTCTGTGGTGTGCAAGGATGGAAAACTGACCTTTATCATCATATTAAGAGGACCTAAAGTAGAAACAGCAAAGTGGTCTTCTGGTCTCCACATATCTGCATTGGTCCTAAAAACCCATAATCATATTGCACACACACCATAAATCTTTGTTACAAAATAAATCTTGGTGCCATTACATTATCTGACATCCTTGGGTAATTTCCTTAGAAGGCAATTCTTTAAGATAAAATGCCAAATGGTTAACTAATGGGGACAGGGGAAGCATGAAACATCAGTATATATATATATACATATATATATATATGTATATATATATATATTCTAATATATATATATTTATACACCAACACACATGTATAAAACATCAAGCTAGGGTATGAGATACACAGTTGAATGTTGATTATTCTACTTTATTACATGTCTACAAGATAAATGAAAATACTGTTTTGAACACACACACAAGATCATTAATATTTCTTAAATTCTCTTCTATTAAGCATTTTAACATTGTTAAATTGTGTTGACAAAACAGCACATGTTGGGATTACATCATCTACCCATAGACTTTACTCAGAAGGTAGACACATGAGGATAATAACTTCAAGTGTACCCCTGAATCGTTACTAACATCTAACCAAAACTGAATACCAAGAAAATCTCAAAGGAATTTGAGAATTTGTGGAAATATGAAAAACAAAACCAGGAGCAACAACCCACCACCATTTCATAGACACTCTTACTTGAAAAGTATGATCGTGCACTGCCTGATATTGAGATAAAAAAATGAACCACTTAGATGGGATTACCATTCTACACATTATAGTACAAACATACTTATCACTAAGTAAAAACAAAATAGATTAATAAAAGTCACAGAAGAAATATAAGGACCACAAAATAAGCTTCACTAAATGGATCTGTCACACTTGGAGCATACTTTAGTATCTACCTCAAATGTTTCAAAGTAGAAACCACAATGCAGTGATCTCTATCATCAGTCTTCAGTGAGCATAGTAAACAATTGACCTTCTTCAAGGTTATGATGAAAAATAAATGAAACACTATTTTTTTTTCTTGAAGCTGAAGACAACTGTTATGTCTAAAGTCTTTACAAAATCATTTTCAGGAATAAAGTTTTCTTTTGTGTGAGTTTATTCCTAGTTCCTGACTTTGAATTGATACAAATAGGCTTTAAAATATTTAGAGCACTAGAAACATGGCTAGGAAGTTAAGAAATGTTCACTTCCAGGACGAAGGTATAATTTTTGATAACTTCCTGTAATTTCTGCTAGAAAATCCCAGGGTATAACATTATCAGAAACCACCATGCATATTCACATACCCACACAAGCACACTGATACCACATAACCACAATTAAAACAACTTTTTAAACTTATTTTCACCCATGAAAGTTTTTCTCTTGTAAGAATTCATTCCTATAATACAGGTGTTAAGGTACCCAATGGCTTACAGAGTTTTTCTTCTCCATGAAGCAATCAGGTAGGCTTGAAGTCTGAGAAATCAATTCTTCTAAGTTGATGGAATCGTTTGAGAAGACTTAGGAAATGCTATCCTGCTGGAGGAATTAAGTCCCTGGGGAAAGGCTTTTCTAGTTTACATTCCCTGCTTTATACTGTAGGTTAAGGATTTGAGTTCTTTGCTTCCTATTTTAGCTGTCATGCTCAACACTTGTAGCCATAACTCTTTCTTTCTTTCTTTCTTTCTTTCTTTCTTTCTTTCTTTCTTTCTGTCTTTTATTTGAGAAGAAAGTGCTTCTCTTTAGCATTGAAGTCTGTTTTAGAATTAGCTCTTGTAAGCCAGGCTGGTCTCAAACTCACAGAGACCTGCCTGCCTTTGCCTCCTAAGTGTGGGATTAAAAGTATGCACCACCACTGCCCAGCTGCAGTGTCACTTTCATGGCAATCCTGTATCCCTCTGGAACAAAAGGCCAAATTAATTTTTATAAGTTGACCTAGACATTATATCACATCAACAGAAAAGGAACTAATATGAATCAATAAAGTTTTACACCTGAATCAGTGATTCCATTTAATTGAAGAGAAATATAAAATCTAAAAGGGTTACATTATTGTTTAAATTCATAGTGCAAGTGTTACAGCTCTGGGTTGGGGAGTTATCCTGACTGTCAGAAGTCAAATTATACCTACAGCTATGATACAAATGTAGTCTGGATATTTACAGCTGTGTGGAGAAAGATACCCTGATCTGATGTGGAATTTCCCTTTGTGTGCTGTGATTACCATTAATGAAAAAAGAAACTGCCTTGGCTTGTTGATAGGGCAGAACTTAGGCAGGCAGAGAAAACTGAACAGAAGGCTGGGAGGAAGAAGGGAAGAGTAAAAGGGAAGCCATGGAGCTGCTGAAGACAGATGCTGAGAATTTTACCCAGTAATTCACAGTCACATGGCCATACACAGATTAATAGAAATGGGTTAAATTAATATGTAAGAGTTAGCCAATAAGAAGCCAGAGCTAACTGGTCAATAAGTGATTTAATTTATACAGTGTTTGTGTGGTTATTTCAGATCTAAGCTAGCCTGGTGGCTGGGAACCAAACCAGCGACCTCCCTACAACACTGAGTGTCAGAAGTCAGGCTACACCTAAAGTTGTGAAGGGAAGGTATCTTGTGATGTGGAATTTCCCTCTGTGTGCTGTGAACATGTTTTATTAGCATTGGTAAATAAAGAAGTTGCTTTATTAGAGAGAGAGGAGGAGGGAGGGAGAAAGAGAGAGAGAGAGAGAGAGAGAGAGAGAGAAAGACAGAGACACACACAGAAAGAATAGGTGGAGTAAAAGAGATATAATTTAGTTGTTCAAGCAGAAAGATGCAGAACAGAACCTTACTGATAAGTGACAGCCTGTGGTGAGATTAATAGAAATGGGTTAATTTAAGATGTAAGAATTAGTTAATAAGAATCTTGAAATAACAGATTAAAGAGTGTTGTAACTAATATATTTTCTGTGTGACTATTTGGGTCTAGATGGCTCCAGAAACTGCCTGAACAGTCTCAAACTACAATCCTGGATATCAACAGCTAATAGGAAAACTATTCTATTATTAAGTCAGGATATACCCAAAATTGTGGAGAAAAAGTATCCTGAATATTTATAGCTCTGAAGAAAAAGGTACCCTCACTGTCATGTCAGGACATACCTACAGCTGTGAAAGTATACTGAACAACTAGAGCTAAAAAGAGAAAGGAATTCTGACTGTGGAGAAGACTGGCTATAACTGAAGCTGTGGAGGGAAGGTAGCCTGATACCTAGGGCTCTGAAGAAAAAGGTAGCCTGACTGTTAGAAGTCAGGCCATACCTACAGCTGTGAAGGGAAAGTGTACTGGATACTTACAACTATGAGGAAAAAAGGTATCCTTGTAGAGGCCCCAAACCATGAGCCTATTTCCACCTTTTCTGAAGGTCAGAGTTTGAGGGTGCTCAAAATTGTTCACAGGTGTGGCTACACACCCTGACCTAAGGAGTGGTTGTTTTGTGTTTTGGACTTTAAGAGGGCCCATACAGGTAAATCCACTCCCTCTTGAGCAAAGGTGAAAGAATTCAAACATACTTCTACTCCTTTTTTTGAATTTAAAAGGTTTGACCTAGGGAATGACTGCCTTTAGGATACTTGGTCTAGGATGGGTTCACTGTCTGAATAACCGAATACTTTTCTCAATAATTAAGGACTTTATAGATCAAAGTATTGAAGCAAGAAACTGTTCTAGTTGTCCTTTGGATCGTGTTAAAGCAGTCTTTTGTCTTCTTCCCCCTGCTGTATTGGGGTATAAATGAGTATGGAAAATTAACTGCAGCTAGATTTACAGTATTCACTGGGACTCCCTCCCAGTACTAACCTATGCTTCCGTTTTAATATTTTCATGTATGTCTTCATTTTCTTTACTTACTTTTCTAATCCTCATGCCCCAACCCTGGTAAGTGGTATCCTTGTCAAAGATGGTCCCTGACATATACTGACTACTGGGGAGTCCGGCTGTACCTGAGGCTGTGTTCCAGTGAGAGATGTTCTTCCTGCAGGATGTAGTAATACTGCTCCTCTCCAAATGAGAGCCATCACAGCTGGGCTCCGCTTTAGTCTTCTAAGAGAGCTTCAAAGCAGAGATGTCCATGGCTGTTGTGCTCCCCTTTCCCAAGTTTCCTAGCAGAGTTGTCCAATGCTTCTCTCTTTCACCCCACTAGGGAGTTTCCTAACAGAGATGTCATTTTTTTCTCAGCTTTGGCCCAAATTGTTACTTCTCTGCTTCACTGGAGTAAATGGAAAACTGAGGCAGAAATATTGCAGTATCTGGTGAAGAGTTGCTACTTCTGCTCTGCTCCTTTAACGGAGTTTGCCAGCATTGGTGACCAAAGCTTCTCTGTTCCAATCCACTACAAAGTTACTTACCACGACAGTGAAGGTCTTCACCCAAAACTCATTCAAGAAATTTATTTGGAAGGGAAGAATCCAGGAGAAGGGCTGCCTCTGCCAGGGCAGAAAGGGCAGATGCCAACTGAACATATACAGAACTTATATAGAACTTCTTAGTCACAGAGTATTCCCAGGGAGAAGATTCTCAGGGTTGGGATTGGTTGGATGTCTAGGGATTAGCTGGTTTTGTGCTCAGTTGGTCAAGGGTAGAGTGTGTTTCTTTGGCTCTTGTTTCAGGGTCAAAGTGTGTTCTTTCACTGGTCCTTTATAATCTTTTGAGTCTGGTTTCAGGGTCAGGTGTTTCTTTCATTGGCTCTGGATTCAGAAACAAAGTGTATTTCTTTGTCTTGTTTTTTGAGTCAGGATATATTTCCTTGTCTCCATTTTTAGAGTCAAAATCATGTATTTAACTGGCTCTGGTTTTAGGGTCAGGATGTGTTTCTTTAGCTGGCTCATTTACCCTACACATAGGGCTTCATAAATTCATAAATTCATTTAACCACGAGTTTGTAAGTACAAACAGTATAAAAATGACATGGTAATGCTTGAAAAGATTGTTAACACTGTCAAATTTATTTCTACAGAAGAAATAGTCCTGTGTTGTAGGCAGAAGATCCTTGTTCATTCCTGGCTGTCTAGACCCAAAATAATCACACAGAAACTATATTAATTAAAACACTGCCTGGCCTTTTAGCTTAGGATTCTTATTAACTAACTCTGACATCTTAAATTAACCCATTCCTATTATGTTTTATTTTACCACAAGACTTGCAATTTACCAGTAAGATTCCAGGGCATATGTCTCCTTCAGCAGATAAATGGAGTCTGACTCCACTTTCTTTTCTCCTTTGTCTCTGCTTGGAATTCCTACTTTGCTCTATTCTGCCCTGCCATAGACCCAAAGCAGTTTTTTTTATTGGTAACAAAATCCATTCACAACATACAGAGGGGAATACCAAATCACTGTTTAGCTGATCATAAATGTTTTGATTAAAGTTCTGACCAAATACTTTTTAATAAGAAGTCCTCCTTTTTAGTTCAGGTAGTCAATGTCTATTGTAATATGCAAAGATTTTAAAAGATTGCTGCACACAAAAAGTTTTACTCCTATATAAAGTATAAAACTTCATCACATTGAATGTTTTCATAGGGTTCCTCTGCAATATTTTCTCATGATTTAGATTATTCGTACGTGCAAATGCATCACCACAGTGATTACATTCATAGAGTTTATCTCCAGTGGGTGATCTTTTATGCATTAGAAGAGTACTGTGAAGTGCAAAGGCTTTTTCACACTCATTACATTCATAGGGCTTCTCTCTAGCATTTGTTAGTTCATGTCTTTGAAGAAGACTATGATAAACCCATGATAAACAAAGCCTTCACCACACTAATTGCACACATATTGTTTCTCTCCAGGATGTCTTCTTTTATGTTTTTCAGAGATTACTGTGGCAAGTAAAGGCTTTACCATACTGACTACATTCATTGGATTTCTCTCCGATATGGCTTCTTTCATGACTTTGAAGATGACTGTGACATGCAAAGGCTTTACCACACTGACTATATTCATTGGATTTCTCTCCAGAATGGCGTCTTTCATGACTTTGAAGATGACTGTGACACACAAAGGCTTTAACACACTGATTATATTCATAGGGTTTCTCTCCAGTGTAGTTTCTTTGATGCCTTTGAAGATGACTGTTACGTGCAAAGACTTTACCACACTGATTACATTCATAGGGCTTTTCTCCAGTATGGGTTCTCTTATGTTTTCGGAGAGTACTGTGACATGCAAAGGTTTTACAACATTGATTACATTCATAGGGTTTCTCTCCAGTATGGGTTCTTTCATGACTTTTCAGTTGACTGTGCTGTGCAAAGGCTTTACCACACTGATTACATTCATAGGGTTTCTCTCCAGTATGGGTTCTTTTATGCCTTTGAAGATTACTGTGACATGCAAAGGCTTTACCACACTGACTACATTCATAGATTTTCTCTCCAGTATGGGTTCTTTCATGCCTTTGGAGATAACTGTGACATGCAAAGGATTTAACACACTGACTACATTCATAGGGTTTCTTGCCAGTATGGGTTCTTTCATGACTTTGTAGATTACTGTGCTGTGCAAAGGCTTTACCACATTGATTACATTCATAGGGTTTCTCTCGAGTATGGGTTCTTTCATGACGTTGTAGATTATTGTGCTGTGCAAAGGCTTTACCACACTGACTACATTCATAGGGTTTCTCTCCAGTATGGGTTCTTTCATGAGTTTTCAGTTGACTATGCTGTGCAAAGGCTTTACCACAATGATTGCATTTATAGGGTTTCTCTCCAGTATGGGTTCTTTTATGCATTTGAAGATTACTGTGACATGTAAAGGTTTTACCACACTGACTACATTCATAGGGTTCCTCTTCAGTATGGATTCTTTTATGTATTTGAAGATTACTGTGACATGCAAAGGCTTTACCACACTGACTACATTCATAGGCTTTCTCTCCAGTATATGTTCTTTTATGCCTTTGAAGATTTTTCTGACATGTAAAGGTTTTACCACACTGATTATATTCATAGGATTTCAATCTAGTATGTGTCTTTTCATGGCTGTGAAGATGACTGCCACGTGCAAAGGCTTTAACACATTGAGTGTATACAGAAGTTTTATCTCTATTTTGACTGTTTTCGTGCCTACAATGATAATGGTACATTTGAAAGCATTACTTTATTTAATACATTGTTGAATATTTTTATGTGTATGAATTAATTTTACAATTTAGTCCTATTTTAAAGAGGAATTACATGTTAAGATTTTATCACCATGTTTACAATTTGGTTTCTCCCCTTTATTAAGGCTTGCTTTTCATCTTTGAAGATAACTGATAACAGCCTTTATTACATGATTCACATTTACAGAATCTTTTTCCTGTATGAGAATTTTCATATATTTGAAAGAATTGAAAAAACTCAGAGCTTTACCACTCTTATTGCCTTCATAACATTTCCTATACTGTGAGTGATACTACATTTGTTAAGGAACTAGGACAAACAGAAATATTTATACAGTCCTAGTACTTGTGGTGCTTTTCTGAAATGTGAGTTTGTTGATATATTAACAATGAGACTAGAAAACTAACTACTTGTATACTTTTACATCAAATTCAACAAGTATACTCAATATGAGGACTGCTACATATCTTCTATTTGTTCTAAGAAAGAGGTATGTTATATATTTTCACATCCCTATGCTCATGCAGCTTGTATCCAGAGTAACATATGATATACCAAGTAAAGGAAGAATAACAATACAAGGTTTCCACATTGAGTTCACACTTTCTGTTCTCATAGACTTGTGACATCTGGATTAATGCCTCTCCACAACAGCTGACCCTTGATTCATGACTCTAACTGCCCCCTCACTAAACTTAGCACAGTCACAAGTATATAGGTAGAACCAACATTTTCTATGGACTATTAGTGTAATAGAGAGTTTTACAGATATACTTATCATCTTTTCAACATGTTTATCTTTTATAATATGAATAATATGAAATAAACAGATAGACAATTTTATAGTATACTTCTCATTGTATTATGATTTAAATGGAAATATAGGTTAAGACATTGTTTTCTTGACTTCTTTCTTAAAAGAATGACTTTCAAATGAAGTTCACCTATCTAAAATTAAGGTATATGATTTTGTGAGAATTTAATAATCATCAATGCATGTGATTATTTACAATGTTGCTTTTGTTTAAAACATATAGGATGTATTACAATTCTTCAGATGTATATTTGTATATTTGTAAATGAAAATTACCTTTCATGTCTTCTAGAACTTTGACAATGTTCTTCAATATTATGGTCTTTCCAACTGGAACCTAAAATATAGTGCCAGAAAAATGTATGTTATATATTAAAAATTGTAAAAAAAAAATTTAGCTACCATTTGAAGCAAACCTTACAGCCATGCCTGATTTATTTACCCCATTCTTGTTTCACAATCATATTACAGAAGAGCAACATTAACCATTGAACAGCTGTCCCCTTACTTGAAACATGAAAGATAATTCAGCCTTACCTATAGTAGTGAGGTTGCTGTAGGTCTCCAGCATTACATCTTTGTAGAGATTCTTCTGGGAAGGATCCAGCAAAGCCCATTCTTCCCAAGTGAAGTCGATATGCACATCATCATAGGTCAATGCATTCTAAAATATCCCATACATGTGTACAACAGAAAGCATGATTTTGACAACACGGTAAATGTATACTTCTTTGACAGTATAGTCATAGAAATCTGGTGCTCTCCATACTTATTCCATGACATAGACAACATAATTTAATCACCAAGTCACTTTAGAGTCAAAATGAATAGGAGACTCACTTCTGTCATTTCTGAACCCTTTGAATGGGATATCACCTTGCAAGAGAAATGCCTGCTAACCAACAATGAAAGATATGCAAACAGATCAACAGTACAGAATACAGATAATAGAAATTGTATGAATGATTAATCCCTAACTACGAAAAAAGAAAATGAGATGAAAAAGCTGGATGCATTGGATCATGCCTCTAATCCTTGCACTCAGAAGGCAGAGGTATGTATATCTACCTACCTCTGAGTTAAATACCAGCCTAATCCATGCAATCACTTCTTGGACAGCCAGAAATACATATTAAATATCTGTTCCACATGAAGAAAATCAATCAAACAAACATAACAGATAGAAACAACTCACAGGTTTGCTGAAGATTCTACAAAAAATAAGACCTACAGAGGCATGCTTCACTTAAAGAATACAAGACTTTGAACAGAGAATTTTAGACTTTAAAAGCATAATCAAAGACATGGACACATTGATCAAAGAAAATGTTAAGCCTAAAATTCCCTGAAACATAACATCCAGGAAATCTGAAACACTAGGAAATGACCAATCCTAATAATAACAGGAAATGGAGAAGAATCTTACCTCAAAGGCACAGAAAAAAATTTCAAAAAATTCAGTCAAAATCGTTCCTAACTGAAATGACACAGAACACAGGTCAGAGAATCAACTAAGTAGGACTCATAGGAGCTCAAAGAGACTGATAAAGCTATCATGAAGTCTGTAGGAGTTTGCACCAGATCCTCTATATGTATGTTATCATTAGGTAGCTTGCTGTTTTTGTGGAACTTCTAACAGTGGGAGTGGGGAATGTCTCTGACTCTTTTGCCTGCTCTTGGAACCCTTTTTCTTCTTCTAGGTTGACTCATCCAGCCTTTGATATGTGCCTAGTCTTATTTCAATTTGCTATATATGGCTTTATTGATATCTCTAGGGTAACTGCTCTATTCTGAAGGGAAATGAAGATTGATTGGATCTGGTGGAGAAGGGAGTAGTGGAGAGGACTAAGAGAAATGAAGAGCAGAAAAACTGCAGTTGGGATATATTACAAGAAAAGTGATATGTGATGTCCTTCTGTATAAGTGTTGATTTTATTGGTTAATGAATAAAATTGATTTAACAAAGCAGAATATAGCCAGGTTGGAAGAGCTATATAGAGAAAGTAAGCAGAATCTAAGAGAGGCCATGTAGTTGCCAAAGCAGAAAGACACTCCAGAACCTTATCAGTAGGCCACAGCCTTGTGGTGATACAGAGATTAATAGACATGGGTTAAGATGAAAGAGCTAGTTAATAAGAAGCCTGAGCTAGTAGGCCAAACAGTTCTGTAGTTAATATAGTTTCCATGTGATTATTTGGGTCTGGGTGCCTGGGAAATGAATAAGCAGTTTCTGTTTACAAGAAGGATAAATTTTTGAAAAGAGAAAGAGAGAGAGAAACGTGAACACAGTGAGGGAAGATTGGTTCATAGTAACACTAAAACTCAGTAGGGCAAACAACAAATTCTTTAACTGTGTCTCAGACAGGTAGGGATTCATTTTCAAAGAGCTTAGATAGCACTATCCATGAAAAATTTTATATATCTCTCTCCTTTGCTACTTCTACTTTCTGTATGTAGTTCTCCATTGCAGATATCTCATAGCTTGAGTATCATCTAAAATACAACTCTTTCTTCATCTTCATAGCTTCATGTGAGGAAGTCTCACAGTCTCCTCAGTGGGTTTCTGCTCTGCCAAACATATATGGACACAACCATATTAAACTGAAACTAAAGAGGAAGAATTTTTATGACCTAAAAATTTTGCTTCTTTCTTTTTCCAGAAAAAAATACAACATGGATCACCTCCCCAACACATGCAATTTGGCTTCTAAGTTGTTATGGATGCTACCATGCTTGGTTCAGAGTTCCAGCAGCTTCTGCATGAAGTTGCTTGCTCAAATTAGGGATCAAGTTGCCTTTTCTTTGAGAAATTGAAGACTTAGATAGATGAACTCTTTTCCTAAGTTACCTTCCTAGGCTTCAAATAATAAGAAGGGCCTTCTATTTATGGTTCTAATCTTCTTGAAATTTTTTCCCTCTTTTTAATCACAAGACTGCCATTTGAATCTTCCTAGTGTTGTTTTTCTCCACAAAACTGACTTTTCATTTCTTTCTACACCACTTGTTTTTTCCACTGTAGAACTAAATAAATCATCAGTAATAAACACCCAACAGAATCAATGCTTTGTCTAAGAAATCACCCAATTACTTTTTAATTTTGCCTTACTCCATTTCTCAGGGAATGGAGAAAATTGAAATGATTTGGGAACAAAATATACAAATGATCCATAGATAAATTTTTCATGAGGTCTATTTTCCACTGAAATCCTATGAACTCAAGCTCCACTGTGTGTATTACTTTCACCACCCCCATATTCTTAGTCCTACAAGAATAGTTCATTAAGCTCTGTACAGTTTTCTATGGCTTTTCCCATCTAAAGTCCTAATATCTTCCACATTGCTCCAAAAGACAACGTTCCCACATTCTACCCAGCAATAAAATCACTTTTGGTGATTTTGACCTAATTTGTTCCTTTCTTTCTGTGATTGAACTCTCTAAATAAAAGCATATGAGGTAATAAACAGGTTTGTTTCACTGATATTTCCAGATCACAACCCACAATTGTGGAAGCTTAGGATAGAAACTCCAGTTAGGAACTGAAGGCAAAAAAAAAAAAAAGACACAGGGGAAAATGTTTATTGGTTTTTTTCTCTTGTTTAGTCACTCTCTCATGTTCAGCTAGCTTTCTTGTCCCTCTCAGTCCAATTTGCTTAGGGTATTGAAACCATCATTGGAAGAAAAGAGACTTCCCATATCAATCATCAATCAACACAATTTTCTCCAAACATAATAGTACCAATTTAATCTGGGAAAAGCCACAATTGATGTTCTCTCAGATGACTCTAATCTGCATCATGTTGACAGCTGAAGCTAATTAAGGTAGAGATGATAATATATGAGAAGATTTTTAAACACAAAATCAATATATTAACCATATCAAACATAAAGAACCAGAAAACACTGACAGGTCAAGAGATGAGGAAAAGCAAACCTCTAAGATCAAGAAGAGTAAACTAAAACTATCTCCCCAGAAATTTCCTAAACTGAGAAATGTTCAGGTACCCCATAATATAGTAAATTTTCTGAAAAAGAATGATGACAATCTATCATTTTCTAGAGAAATAACAATAAATTTAGATGATAATTAATAAAATTAACAATATAGATTGTATCATAGGCAAAGCAAGACAGGCCTACAAATGCATACCATGGTTGCTTAAAAAAAATGACAAGATACTAACCAAAATTAAACAACAAGAAATTACTGGCCAGCAGTTATGCTGTGCTCTCTAGTTCTCTCCTTTGCTGATAATATACAATGGATTGGGGGAGGAGAGCTGTTCTACCAAAATTGGAGAAATTTTCATAAAACTTTCTGATGTTTTAACTTTATTTTAAAAAGTTTTGATTACTAAAAGGATCTCGTTTTCTTATAAAAAGAAAATTATATTGATTAAGATCACTTACACACCATTTTGTTTCCTATTACTGAAGATTGCCTGTAAGTCTGCATCAGAGTGAGGAAATAAAAACTTTTTCAAACCATTGCAAGATAAAGAAAAAAATGTATGATTTCTATTATACACCTAAAGCAATTTATTTTGCTCTAATTGTTTTATGAATCACAGGATCTTTGAAAAAAAAGTTTATCCCAATATTTTGTATATGTTTATGTGTGAGAAAGAATATCTTCCATGTGTATACAGGTGACATATAAGAAAAGAGGGTGTCAGATCCCCTGAATCTGGAGTAGGAGGTAGTTCTGAGCCTCCCAACTTGGATATTGGGATATGAACAGGCCTAATAATTTCAAGTCACTAAAAAACTCTTAAAATATAGACTGGCATGAACTAAGCAACACTTTAGCTATATCACTCTGGTTATTGATGGGGGAAAACTTTTACAAACTTATAAAGCTACTATGAAAATCAAAATAGCAGTTCTTCAAAAAATTGGAAATAGATGTACCCCCAATTTGTTGTACCAGTCTTGGGCATATACCCATAGATGATTCATCCTGTAGTTAGATTTTTTTTTTAATCTTTAGCTTTTTTGGTAGCCCACCATCCAGTTCCCAAATAAATCACATGGAGTATTTTTCTTACCTATGAATGTACAACCTTAGACTGGTTCTTGTCAGCTTTTCTTAATTTAAATTATTCTATCTACCTTTTGCCTTTGGGCTTTTATCTTTATTCTATATATCTTTTTTTACTTCTTATTCTGTGGCTAACTGTGAAGCTGGGTGGCTGTTCCCTGACATTCTCCTCTTTCTCTTCTTGGTCCTCAATCCTTCTCTCTTTCTCCTTTTATTTATTCTGTCTGGTATCCCAACCAATCCCTCTCCTGCCTAGCTACTGGTGATTCAGATCTTTCTTAGACCAATCAGGTGTTTCAGGCAGGCAAAGTAAAACAGCTTCACAGAGTAAAAAAAAGTAAAACATAAAAGAATGCAATACACTCTTGCAAAATAGACTTTTCTGAAGTTCTTCTGAATACTGTGAATATGTGTTGCTTTTATTGGTTGATGAATAAAGCTGTTTTGGCCTATGACAAGACAGAATATATCTAACTGGGAAATCCAAACAGATACAGAGAAAAAGAAGGGGAGGTCAAGGAAATTCCAAGAGCTGTAGGAGGAACCAAATGTAAGGTAAAAAGTCAGGAAACATGTAGCAAAGCAGATATATACAAAATATGGGTTAATTTAAATAGAAGAGCTAGCCAATAATAGTCTGAGTCATTGACCAAAAATTTATAATTAATATAATCATCTGAATGGTTATTTGGGAGCTGGCAGATGGGAGAGAAATTTGCAGCTATACTTGTCATCTCTTTCTTCTTAATTTTTTCACTGTAGACCTTAATGAGTCATCAGTAATAACCATTCAATGGAAACAGCATTTTATACAGGAAATCAGTTTATTCCTTTGAAATTTGTGCTGGCACAAATAGCTCTGACTCTTTTGGGAGGTGCTGCACTTAAATGGGGTCTGTGTGTACCATGTTACAAACTGCATAAAGGAGACATAGACACGCCATGTCCCTGAAGCTGGGGTGGAGAGAATGGCTCACAGAGCTGGCAGTAAACACACCTCTGCCATGTTGGACTTAGCAGAGCAAGCAGGCAGGGCTGAGAAGTTGGTCCTTGCCATGACTGTCTAGCATTTAACAAAGGTGCTTCTGGTCAGAAAACAATTATAAATATGCAAAAAAACCAGATTCAGAAAAAAAAACCTGTAAATGGGTCACAATGTATAAATGTATCTGAGCTTGAGTGAGAGAAGACAGTCATAGATTAAAGGAGTAAAGAAAAATAAGCCATGTAAAGATGGGAAATAGAGAGTTTAGATTATGTATATTATTGTGTTTTCTTTGAATTTTTTTGTCTGTGAAGGAGCTAAGTAAAAAGAGACATCTTATTGTACAGGCTGCTAAGCCAAACCATCATATATATTTTAAAGATACCTTGACTTCAAAATTTGGGTCTAAGGATATGTTGCTTTTGAAACGAGGTTTGGCTTTTTTTATGCAGAGGATGAGAACCTGTGGATTCCATCCAGAATAAGGTGGTTTGATGGACCAAGATCCCCTGATAGCTCTCCATGAACCCTCAAAAATACTTAGTCCAATAAAAAGGAGAAAGCAGTTTGGAGAGAACTACTACAAAAATTCCCAAATATTGTTTATAAATGTTTGTTTACATTTAAAGGGAATATGATATAGACATAATTTTTTGTATTTGTATAGATTTTGGTCTATTGATACAAATTTAAGGGCAGTTTTGTTAAATGAATCTCTGCTCTTGTTTAAGGTATTATATTTGTTCAGTTCACATAAAGATGCAATGTATAGTTAAATACAAATAATAGATAGCCATTTATAATAGTTAAACTTATAGTTATGGTTAGACTTTCTAGATGGACAGAGATTTCATATGGGTAGGTATTTTCAAATCTTTCAAAGACATATAGAATATGGCATTTTAAATGTTTTAAAAACTTAGGCCTTTTCATGACAGTGAGACATGTCTCCTTCTGGTAGCACAAACTATTTCAGAGAGGTTGATGGGCACTGAAGAAACTCATTATGGAATTTCCCTTCAATGTGACACGGCTAGGTATTTGGACAAGAAACTGCTCTTACCTGGATTGCTTGATGGTATAGTGTATAAACTGGAATTGCAGGACCTACAAAAAAAATGACTGCTAAAGTTGCCTAAAGAAGGGGAGACAGTTCCTGCTTCATAGTCTGCTAGATATTCTGCAGGACACAGAAAAACAGGTGACTGAGAAACTGTCAATATAGGTGGAACTGTCTTTGAAATTTTCTGCATCAAGGAAAAGTCTGACAGACACTATGGGCCTGTAAACTGAAGATGGATGCCCCAATGTATCCATCTTTGGGTGACTGTCCAGGCAGCAAGGTGTCTTTGTCAATTCTAGAGTTTTAGAAGTGATTATAATTTCTTAGGTAATATTTATGCTTCTGGAGTCTTTGCTGGAGTTGAAGAAAGACAGTTTTATATTATATTATAAAATTTATATTATAAAAGATAGATTATATAAAAAACTTTAGACTCAAAAAGATAGATGATAGAGTAATTTCTTTAATTTTCCAAATGTAAATGGACTAAATATTGTAACTATAATTCTTGCTTGATAATTGTTTTGCTATATGTTATCTTACTATATCAAAGTTAAGCCTTTCTTTTTATTTAGACAGAAAATGGGAGGTGATATGCGATTCCCCTCTGTATGCTGTGAATATGCTTCGTTCCCATTGGTTAGTAAAGAAACTGTTTTGGGCCTATGGCAACACGGAATAGAACAAAGTGGGAATTCCAAGCAGAGATAAAGGAGAAAGGAAGGCAGAGTCAGGGAGATTTCATGTTGCCACTGAAGAAGACAGATGCTGGATGGAACCTGACCAGTAGGTTACAGCTATGTGGTGATACACAGATTAATAAAAATGAGTTATTTTAAGATGTAAAAGTTACTTAATAGGAAGCATAAGATATTGGATATGCAGTCTTTTTTATCTTGTTTAACTTTAAATTCTTTAAAAGTTAATACATAACCACATCAATTACACAAGGAAATGGCAGCTTTTCACAACTGTTTTGTTGTTGTTGTTGTTGTTGTTTGAGCATTAAAAATCACTGTTAAAAAAAAAGAAAAAAAAATCACTGTGGTCCCAGAACACCCGTTCTCTCAGTTATTGGCAATAACTCAGCTTCTTACAAACCACCCTCAGGCAGGACAGGCACTACAGAGAAAACTGCCAATATCTCAGGGAATATCGCAGGCACTTCAAAAAGGCTCCAGGCCAGTTCCTGTTGGTAGACATGTTGAAGGAGCCTAGATGCTAGAAAAACAGGAACATCTCACATACAAGGGGTAGGAAGCCCAGGTAGAATGTACAGATCCTTTTAACCCATCACCAGAGGACACAGTAGGAATCAGATTCCAACAAAGGCTGCTGGCTCATTTTGTTCTGATTGACTGTTGGTCCTACTTTACCTCCTCTTCTCCTACCACACTTGTACATTAAAGGAGATGTAATAGACATCAAACAGACCACACCCACTAACACCGCATGGCTTTCTCTTTCACTTTGGTTTTCTTTTCTCTGGGGCAGGAGTAGGGCTGGGAATTGAACTTGGGGCCATGCACATGTTAGGAAAGTGCTGAATCCCTGAGCTATATTCCCCAGCCCACCATTTTTTCCACTGGAACATTTTCATGGGGTGTGTGTGGTGTGACTGGAAGACATGAATTCTCCAGTTTACTTCAAGATACATCATCAGGCTGGGACACTGTACTCTGAAAGGGACCCAAGCATCCAAAGCCACCATTCGCTTCCACCCTGGCTTTGTCTCAGAACAGAAGAGAAGAGGCCTGGCTCTGCTGCACTGCTGCAGGTGAGTAACATCTTTGTCAGATCCTTCCTGGACCCTGTGTGGGGCAAGAGAAATCACACATCAAACTCTTCCCTTCCAGAGAGGCGCACAGTCTTATCCTTCAACACCTGGCCTTAAAACCCTCCTGTCATAAAAGCCTCTAGTGTGTCTCTAGTATGATCTCCTCCATTACTTCTGGCTTTAAGGTATCTTTGATCTGATGTGCAAGGGAGGCCTCATAGCAGTACAGGATGCTGGTGTCATATAGCATCGTTCCGAGTTACCAGCAAGACTATGCTGGGAGATCACCTCTCGATTGCTAAGGGGTAGCAGCTCGAGGTGTGCAATGAAGCTTCCAGCATCCTCATCTTTGTGCTCAGGTGTAGGGTAGGTCTAGATGAAACAACTGTTACCCAGAATCACTGAAGCACCACATGGCAGGTCATGGAAATGAGTCTTTTGTCATTTCACCAGGGAAGGAGAGACCTGGACTAAAACTACCTGATCTAGCTTTCCATATTTCAGGCTCCTTGTGTGCAGAGAAACAGCTCCATCTGAGAACACTACTTGGACTTCCACACTGATGAGGTTTCCTTCCTGTAAGAAGCCTCTCATGGCCAGCTCATCCTCTGCAGATCTTCTCATCAGCTCCCCTCTAGGCAGGTTCATGGATGAGAGGGGTAAGACAGAATCCAGCCTGGAATTTGTCTACACCTTCCACCTCTTCTGTTGAGCCTCTGTGATTCTGCCCACTAAAATGTCTCCTACTTCTCCAATTGTATCTGGTTTTCAAGGCTTTCACACAGATCAGATTGTTCACTCTCTCCACTAACCAGCCACAGATACTATGAACTTCTCTTCCCCCATGTATGTCCCATTTCCCCACATGAATCCTGTGTCCATGGTGATTGTATCCCCTAGTACCAACAAATGTTTCTTAGAGTCATGGCCCAGCCTCTCACTGAAAGGTTGCGAGCATTAGGAAGCCTCATCTCCATCGTCATCTTAGTGCCAATGACTTATGCAGGCTTAGCTCTATTCTAGGCACTGGATATGCAGTCTTATAATTAAGACAATTTCTGTATAATTATTATGGGTCTGGTCAGTGCAGAAATGACCAAGAAGCCTCTGTCTGTACCAGGATATAATTACGTTTACAAGCTATACAGCATATACAAGATTAATGTCTATGTTCAATTGTCCTGTTAAGGATTCATGATTTCTTGACTACTAAGGGATGACATAAAGAAGCACAAATCAGCCTGAATGCTTCACTGCCTGAGGGAATACAACAGTCTGTCAGGAACTAGGAGGTATATTGTGACCCAGGAACCATGGACTTTACTTGAAAAACCTATGACATGGGTCTCTCAAGGCAGTTAGATCAGGCCAACTCTGTGGTTCCCTGAAGAGCCTACTGCCAACTAAATTCCTATGACCTCCACTGTCTGCCATTACTCTCAACATTCACATCTTCAAGGTCCCACAAGCACAGCTAATTAAGCTCTTTCTCCAGTTTTCTAATATCTTCAGCATTCTTATAAGAGTCAACATTCCCAGGTTCTCTGCAGCAACAAAATCCCCTTTGAGTCCCATTTTTATTCTAATTTTATTCTCTGTTGTTATTAAATTATGGAATCAAAAGCAACTCAGGAAATGAACATGTTTATTTGATTGTAAACTAAATAAAGTTTACAAATAATACAATTCTTCTATATGAGAGCTTAGGATAGATACTCAAGGTAATAACTAAAGGCAAAACATGTGGAACCATTGTTTTCTGGCTTTGTCACTTTCTTGTGCTCAGCTAGTTCTCCTATTAATCCCAGGGCTGCTTGTTCAGAGATATGGCCAACTCAGTGGAAGAGCCTTCCTATATCAATCAAACTCAACACAATCTCTCTCAGATACCTTAATCAGGTATTCTGAGCTAGGCACACTCTCAGTTGGTATTTTCTCAGATCACTCTAAGCTATGCCATGCTGATAGCTGAGGTTAATTAGACGAAAGAGACAATAATTTACATGAAGGCTTTTAAAGATCCAAAGGCAACATACTATTCATATCAATCACTTAAGAAGCAAAAACACAAACATGAAGATAGACATGCCAGGAAATGGAAAGAGGGAAACATCTAAGACAAAGACAAGAAAACTAAAACTGTCTCTCCACAGAAACTTCCCAAACCAATAAAAACTCAAAGAAGTCATAATATGAGAAATCTGAATACAAAATTGAGGAGACCATTATTATCCAGAAAATAAACAATATACTTAGATAACAATGAATAAAATCAACAACATAGATGGGTTGCACTGACAAAGACACAAAGACATAGTATACTCCTTTAAATAAAAACTACAAGATTCTAACCAAAATCAAACTGTAAGAAATCACTGACCACCACTAATCCTAGACCCTTCAGTTCTTTATCCTTTACCAATAACAGAAAATGACTTGGGTGAGGAGAGCTGTTCCACCAAAACTGGAGAGATTCACTTGAAACCTTCTCATGCCTTAACTTTGTAATAAATAGCTTTGACCACTAAAAAAAAAAATCTCATTATAGTACAGTAAAGAAAAGGATGTCTCTTAGAATCACTTAGATACCATTTTGCTCCCCCTAATTGATGATTGCCTGTACGTCTGCAATCAGAGTAAGGAAATGAAAATATTTTAAAAGAAAATGCAAAATAACAGATTTTTAAAGAATCAGTGGACACCTAAAGCAACTTGTTTTACTCTAACTGCTTTGTAAGTAACAAGCACTTTGAAAACAAGTTTATTGCTACTTTTTACATATGTTTGTGCATGAGTGAGAATGTCTTCCATGTGTATACAAGTATCACAAAAAAGAGGGGTTCAGATGCCCTGGATCTAAAATGGTAGAGTTATGAGTTTCACAGCTTGAGTGTAGGTATCTGAACTCATGACACCTGCAAAATGAATATGTGTTGAACCACCAGCCAACATCTATAATACCATTTATCCAATAAGCCAAAAGTCAGTTTAACAAAAGCAACAAAACCTAAATAAATAAAGAAGTAAATAAATGATCCTTGGAAACATGATGCATCAAAATTAAGATGATGTGTATGTTAAATTTGTACCATAAATGAATACAGTATAATGACAATTCCCAACAATTTATAACAGGAAAGTTGATTACAAAGCTACTTTCATATTGGAAGCACTCAGAGTAATCAATGGGATTATCAAAAAATAGTACACAGATTGACATAATATAACTTCGTTCTGGGTGGTGGTGGTACATACCTTTAATCCCAGCACTCAGGAGGCAGAGACAGAAGGATCTCTGTGAGTTTGAAGCCAGCCTGGTCTACAGAGTGAGTTCCAGGACAGGCTCCAAAGTTACAGAAAAACCCTGTCTCAGGGGAAAAAATTACCAAAACGCTGATCGAACAAGAATGTGTATGATATTTGGGAAAGAATAAAGAGGATGGAGAGAAAAAGCCAAGAGCAAAGGCAGGAATATATAGTCAGCTATTAATCAAAAGACCAAAGAAACTTAGTCAGGAAACCTGTGATCTTGACCTATGTTGCCCAGCTACCTATGATTCTATGTGTATGGAAATTAAATAAATAAAGTATTCACAATTTTCAAAAAATTACCCCAATGTGACCCTGAAACTGTTGTTTCTGACCCTCCAGCTACTAGTATTTCTTCCAGAGAGCCCCCATGCTCTAGAGCCCTCTCTGTAAAAAGAGAGGATCTACTGCTATGGTTCTGCAGCCCCTTAGACCTCCTTGTGTTTTTAGGTAAACTCAGCCACACTGAGGCCCAATTCCAAACCAATATAGAATAACTTCTCCTTCCTGTCACATGGATTATAGCACAAGATATATTCTGCTCTATCTACCTGCAAAACACCATACATACCTAAGAAACCTCTATAGCTCAGAAACTCCCTTTGTCCCCTAGAACTAAACATCACTGAATTACACCATTGTAGCTGGTGGTAGCAGAAAGTTAGAAACATTTTAATCATGCATTGTGAAAAGATGATAAACATCACCATAGTTCTACCAGCTTTTAAATTATTTGAAACATTTATAAGACAAACTTGAAAGTAGACTGCAAAATTCAGAAAATAATCAGTTTTCAAATCTGTCTTCCCATTGTAAACCAAAAGCATGACTCTGTTTGTACACTGGACAATGATATTACAAGCAAAATACCTACCATGGCAGGCCTGCAGAGTCTGCCTCTCCCCAGGAAATCCATACACAGGGAGGCTCAGAGGACAAGGAGCACTGCTCAGAACATTAGAGCAACAGTACCACAGCCTGGCTCATGATCCATCCAAATCCCAGCAGAAATGACAGCTCAACAAACCCTCTGTGAACACCCTACACCCACTATGCCATAGCTTGTGGTCTTCCTCACAACTTATCACAACAAAAGTAGAGAAATCCTGGAAAGAACCTGCAAGCTACCTGTCACTATTATTCCTGATTGCTAAGACTTTCCTGCTGGACCTCAGAATATTATCAGCTCCCCAATGGGTGATCAGAGATCAAATGACTCAGACAGCACAGTACTTCCTGTTCTGCCCTTCCAGCCTAATAGACAGGGCCCTAGTCCAGAAAGTTTGTGTTCTAGTAGACATTCATTTAGTTTCCTAGAGCACATCCAGTTCCTCATCCAAAGCACAGGGTCCTTTGCGTGGAACCTCCGTTACACACTCAATGTGCAGTGCAGCCAACCCATCACCTCATATCTGGGAAATTCTGTGGCCAAACACAGGTCACATTCACAACTGTTATTAAAGAAAAATGGGCCATGAACTAAAAGATAAGAAGGACTCATGGTAAGGCTTGGGGAAAGGAAAGAGAGTGTGGATATGATATAATTATCTCAAAAAAATATTTTGAAAAGTTGAAACTTATGGCCATGTGTTTCAGAAACAAGGGATTTATATTAGAGCAAATCAAAGATTTCTGAAACCTTTTTTTCTCAGGGTGTATATTTAAAACCAGTGAAAAAACAGTCCTGTTAGGCAGGGCCACATTTTACTCAGATCTATTTTAGTTGAACTACTGTAATATAGCAATTTGGTTTCATGATAAGTTTGGTTCTTTATCGAGATTCTTAATTGCTTGGTCTGTGGACATCAAGAAGTGATGATCAGGATATTTATGGAGCACCTAAAATTGATTACCTAATTCCACTTTGTGAATCTCAACTACTGTTGAAGTAGGAAAGTTCTCAACCACTGTCCTGTCTCTTTTTTCCTATACTGTGAATCTACCAGCTTCGAGCTTGACCTATGTTCTCACCCTCTTTATCTATAATCATACACTGAAAGTCAGAGACTAGAGGACACTCATTAGCTGGTTTAGTTTTCCATCCCACTGACCAGTTAAGGCTGAGTCCTGAAGAATTTGAAGGACTATCTACCCAACAATGGGCAGCAGAAGCAGGATTAGGTTTTCAAAGCAAGACCTAATCTTAGTTATACAGTGATGCAACAATATTACAAACTCATATTCTCCCATACCAGGATGGCAGAGCCTCCCCCACTCTCAACAAAGCTCAGAGGCCAAAGGCCACTACCCAGGTCACCACAAAGAACAATCAAATCTGTCTTGCTCAGGGTTCATCTCTGTCCAAGCATCTCTGACAGTTCAGCCAACCTGCTCTTTCAGGTCTGGGGACAGTCACTCCTACATTCACCATGGCATGGTTTGTAGTCCTCCTCACAGCTCCCTAGAGCAGAACAAGAGAATCCTGGAAAGAACTTGTAAATTACCTTCTACTGGTGCTACTAATTGCTACCAGAGTCCCTCTAGTATCACCAAGCTGGGCTTCAAGACATTAGCAATTATCCTACTGTGTGAGCAGAGATCGAATGTCTCAGCAAACATCCTCCAGGTTTGTTTTTCCACACTATGGTCAAACAAGACGCTAATCTGAAAAATCTGTAGTTCAGTAAAATCTTCTATTCTCCCAGAGTACTTCCTGTTCCTCCTCCAAGGCACTGGGTCCTTGGTGTGGTCTGTGGACCCACAAAATGGCCAGACAGGACATTTATGGAACATCTAATTTGATGTTCTAAATTGATCAACATCTAAATTGATCACCTCACTACTCACTGCTAATGTCAACTACCATTGCTGCAGGAAAGCTTTTACTCTCTTTCTTGCCCAACCCTTGTCTGTTGTGATTACACTGGCTTTACATTGGTCAGTGAACTCAATTCTTACACAGGTCTCACTTCACTTGTAAATTTACAATAAAATCTACAGAAGTTGGAGAATATTCACTCACTGACCTATTTCTCCTTCCCACAGACCAGTCAAGGTCCCGCATGGTAGGAATTGCAGGACTGTCTTTGCAGTACAAGGTAGTAGAGGCAGGATTAGGTATTCACAGCAATTCTCAATTACATAGTATCATGCAATCCTGAGCTACAAGAGACATTAATCTAAACCAGTTGTTCTCAATCTTCCTAGTGCTGTGACTCTTTAATATACTCATGATTAGTGATCTCCCTACCCACAAAATTATTTTTACTGCTACCTCATAACTATGTTTATGCTACTGTTATGAATTATAATATAAATATCTGTAATTTCTGATAGTCTTAGGCCAGCCCTGTGATAGGTACATTTGATTACTCCCAAAAGGAGTCATGGCACACCGGGTTGAGAATCACTGCTCTAAACTGATATTAAAAAAATAGATGAATAAATAAACAGGACTTTAAAAATGGAATAAAATTAAAAAACTGGGAAACATTGGAAAATAGAAACAAAAAGAGATTAAAGCAGTCATGCCATTGAAGAAAATGAAATCAAAATTTCATTTTATAATGTAAAATTATAACCAATAAATTACTTTTTAAAATTATAAAAATAATTGAACCCTCAGTTATACTGACGTTGAAACAGAGTAGGCACTTCCTTGGTAGGGAGAATGTCATTAATAAGAGAATGCATGACTTTGTTCCATGTAAAATGTTAGCTGTTGAGTGCTGTAAGCTGTCCCATGAAGTTACAGCCAATGACCTCTGTCTCAAGCATCTGAGCTGACTTAACTGTGTCAGCCAGGATTGAACATATCTGCATGGGAGAGTTCACTAATTGGAAGCAGAATACTTAGTAGTTCAAGCTCTCCTCCCTAAATTGTATACCCACAAATTATGTCTTGATTCACATGGAAGAAATTACTGTATGATGGAAAATCACACAGAAAGTTACACACTGTGCCCTATCAGGTCCTTCTTTGTTATGGAAACCACTGAAACTTGTGACCTTAAACTTCAGTCTATGATCTAGCTATTGTCCAGTGTGTTTACCCCCTCTAGTGTACACAGTACATGGTTCCTACTTTTCTGGTCTGAAGAGAGAAGTCATGCTCCACATGCAAATCCTTTTAATGTTACTGTAATGGAGAGTCCCACTGCATGACTCAAACTGGCAATTTTAGAGCTCTGTGGTGCAGCATACTTGTAATCCAAGAATTTATGGTGTTTAGCCAGGATGATAGCAAGAGTAATGCCCTGTGGGGCTGCAGACAGGATTCAAGTCCACTGCAATAAGCACAGGGGACACTGAGTCACAACTGCTTTCCTAAAAGCTGAAAAATGTAGCTGTTCTAGAAATATTATACTCTCCTGGCACACAAGGTTGTGACCCCATAACAGCCCTTGAGCAGTGGTCTGAGGACTTAGATAGGGAAGTGGGTTTTCTGGCTGGTTTGTCTCATTTGTTTTAACTATTTGTCATTCCTAAAGGAATGTACCTTAATGGCTGGCTAATTCTGGTGAACAAACATTTCCATCTCACCATACTTATCTCTAACAACAAACATGGTATGCATGCTACTCATCTTTGGCTATTTGGGGTGCAGCCCTCCCTCACTTAAATTTTACTTTGTGTGACTAAAAGTATCCTAAGAACCGGTAAATCCTTATACCATTAATTCTATTATCAACTATACTCTTCTACATCACAGTTTAGTAGCAGAGCGCTACTCTACACAGGAGAAACTGTTTACAAGCCATACGAAATTAACTACAGATGGATCCCAAACCTAAATGTGAAAAGTGCAGAACTTCTGAAGACACAGGAGAGACCAGGAGTTTCCGCATTTGGCGAATGTGCCACATGCAACGATACAAGCACGACAGACACCACTGTCTGCGGCTCCAGATGCTCTGCTCTGTGCAGACACAGCCCGGGCAGTGAAATGATTCAGAGGTTGCCAGCAGAGAGCTGCAAGTTTAGGACTACTGAGACAGGAAACCGCTAAACTCTGTGTCAGTCCGCTGGCTCCCACCCAGCCAGTGGAGGACTCACCACAAAAGCTGCCAGCCTCAGCGAGCCGCTCCACCTAGTTTGGGGACAATGGCCCCTCGCTCGCCAACCACAGCCACTCCTTCCATCTATGGAGAGCAACCCCTCACTCACCATGGTGCAGCTGCCGAGCTGACATGCTCTCTGCTCACAAGAGAGCCCGAGAGAGAGTACATGAGAGAGCTGAACGAGAATGGAACTCTTGCTCCCGGAAGAACCCTCCCATCTGACTGGCGGGTCTGCTGGAAGCTCTGATTGGCTGGTGAGGTCTGAGTGACGGGACCAGGTGAGCAAAAGGGACTCAGCACTATGGTCCAGCACTGGCTTCTAAAGACAGACCTGTCTCAGATTGGCTAGAGATTTATGCCAAATTCAACAGCAAGTCTCTTGCTAATGTAAACCAGTAGGTTTGGTTTTAAAACGAAGTATACAAATTCAGAAAATTAACTAAAGTTAAACTAAATAACCAGGCCTTAATAAAAGAGAAATGAACTGGTTGGTGAAGGCACAAGGCTATAACCCCAAAATTCCACAAAGAAGGTAGGCAGGTCTCTGTGTGTTCAAGGCCAGACAGGTAGGAATGACACACAGAGAAACCCTGTCTCGAGAAAAAAAAATCAAAAGAATTTTGAGAAACCGCTTTCAAGCTTCTATTGCTGAGAATTTATTTATCTGACATATGTGGGTGGTGGGGAAGGGATTTCTAAAATAAATGGTCTGTGGCCTGAAGAGGCTGCAGGATCTGAGATGAATTCCAGTGTCTGCCAGCAGATGTGAACTGCGGTGTGGCTAAAGGTCACTGGCTGGGGAGTGTGGCTAGCATTACCTTGCCAGTTTGCTCCAGTCATATGTTAATGTCAGGACCTGAAGTTCCTCAAAAAGGAATTAATGGACCCTTGCTTATTTAAATGCCTAACTTTGGGGAAATGACTTGTGGGCACTTGAAACTAAGGTTTCTTGTCTTAGTCTTATTCTGTAGGGGCCTGTTCCCTTCAGAATGCTCCCTTTCAAAAGGGAAGGTCATGACTTCTTACTCTTTTCCCATGATACCTTCGTACCTCCCATTCTGATGGATGGTTCTGTACTGATTACTAACCCTAAATGAACTCTTCCACTGTAAATAAATAAAGTAAGCAAATATGTGAACAGATGAATGAATGAATGGACAAACAAATAAATAAAAAGTTCACAGTTGTATATTGACTTATTTCATAATGAAAACTTTTAAAAATGTTTATTTATTATGTGTACAATATTCTGTCTATGTGTATGCCTGCTGGCCAGAAGAGGGCACCAGACCCCATTACAGATGGCTGTGAGTCACCATGTGGTTGCTGGGAATTGAACTCAGGACCTTTGGAAGAGCAGTCAATGCTCTTTACCTCTGAGCCATCTCTCCAACCCCCATAATGAAAACTTCTGATATGTTACCTAGAAAGTGTCTAGAGCATAACTTTATACTCAACACCCCCCCTACTCTTGCTCTCTCCCTTGCTCTCTCTGTCTCCCTCTGTCTCTGTCTCTGTCTCTGTCTCTCTCTCTCTCTCTCTCTCTCTCACACACACACACACACACACACACACACACGGAAACACTTGGATAAATTTTAAAATTAAACTAAATATGCAAAAAAGTAAGCAAAACACCTTTACTATCATCATCCCATCACTCAGGAGGCAGATTGAACTCTGTGAACTCTGAAAGTCATGTTTTCCAGGCAGGGCTATGTAAGAGATGCCCCATGTCAATATACGAACAAACTAAGAAATATGAAAAGACAGTGCTGGCTGGTGGGGGGAGGTGTACATGACTTACAGAGGAGGAGTTTCATGGGATTAAATAAGAAAGTATCCTCCTTCACAGGCTGCACAGGCAACCTTCTTTGGTCTTAATAAGTCATCAGGCACAGTGAGGTAGAAAATGAGGCACCTCCTGGAGATTCTCAATGGAGGCCTCCCTAGCCCCTTGTTGTAAAGCAGGGAGGGGGAGGAAGGGCACCTATGTGGTGGGTACAGAGGAGTTGGGATGCCCACAGTGGTATTTGCATGTTTGTTCCTGCCTTGGGTAGTGCCATATCAGTCAGTCAGTCAAGCTGATGTCCACCTGCAGAGAAGAGGAGAGATCCTGCTGGGTGGTGCAGTGGTGGCACATTTCTTTAATATCAGTAGTTGGGAGTTCCAGAACTGGTTCCAAGGCTATAGCATAGAGTCTGGTTTCCTGTGCTGACCTCAGAGCAGAGATTTGGGTTTGTGTGCTTCTGAGACCTACCCCAATTTAATTCTGCCATTGACCTTTCATGATAGGGCATGTACATGCATGCTTGATATCACACACATACACAGCCTGTGTGGCTGCCTGCCCACCTGCCTCTGTGAACCCTCTGCGAGTGCCTGGTTGGTACCTTCAGAAGACAGAAGATGGGAGTGGGGTTCTGCTGAAATTAGAGTTATGGGTGGCAGCCAGCTCTTTCTTGACTGCTATGCAGATGGTGGGACAGTAACCCACCAAAGACAGAGACATGCCAGACAGGAGTTTTTGGTAGAAAACTGAACTCAACTGAAATGAGTAGAAACTGGCTATTCAATTTTAGTGTTTACAGAGTTATGTCTGAGGAACCTTCTACTTAAATAAAACAAAACCAAATCCTGTCAAATGTCCAGATTTCCTCTGAGGGGAATGATGGAAAAGAAAAGAAGATAAGAGGGTTTTAGTTGTTCCAAATCTGCAGAAACAAAATTTCCCCTTATATGGCATAGTGGAGAATAGCAAGAATTCCTGCTGCATTTTGTCATGTTTTTCTCACTTGAGGTTGGATGGTGTCAACTGTAAGATTTTTATCTTTTATGATCATGTGATATTCTAGCTTTTTTTAATTGATAAGTGACAAATGTTCACTCTAGTTCTATTAGCTGCACAGCGTTGACCATGAAAACAGGTTGGATTTCATCAACGAAATTTTTCTGCATTTTATCTTTCACCTTCGATTGCTATCAACTGCCTTCTAGTTGGTTCATAATGTTTCATGAGCACTTTCCTAATTCTTTTGTTTTTTGTGTCTTGTTTTGTTTTGTCTTTTTAGGTAGGGTTTCTCTATGTAATAGCCTTGGAACTTGCTTGGTAGATGTGGCAGGCCTTGAACTCACTGATAACCTCCTGCCTCAGCTTCCCAAGTGCTAGGATTACAAGTATTATGTCACCACTGCTCAGCTTTTCCTAATTCTTTTTTGATGTTGTTATTGGTGGTGGTGTGGTTTGTTGTTGTTGTTGTTGTTATTTTGTTTTGTTTTGTTTTTGGAGACAGGGTTTCTCTGTATCTTTGGAGCCTGTCCTGGATCTAGCTCTTGAAGACCAGGCTGGCCTTAAACTCACAGAGATCTGCCTGCTTCTGTCTCCCGAGTGCTAGGACTTAAAGGTGCCTAGCTTGATTTTTCCTAATTCTTGAATGGGGTAACTACCAAAGGCATGTCTTCCTACTTGGTTTGTGTTTGATTGCTGTTTTGAGATTTAGATCATCTGTTCCATGAGCCCTACCTACACACCTGTTCCCTGAGGAACTGACTTCACAGACTAGAAAATGCCAAGGTCGCCACCCCTTTTTAACCTTGAACTACTGGCTGACCCATTAAAGGGTGAGGCTACAACTTGACTGGTCTGCTCAGATATGCATTTTTTTTTTTGTTTCTTGAAACAGTGTTTCCCTGCCTAACAGTCCTAGTTGTCCTGGACCTAGCTCTTATAGACCAGGCTAGCATTGAACTCACAGGGATTCAACTGCCTCTGCCTTCTGAGTGTTGGGATTAAAGTCACATTCCAGTACCACCTAGAATAGCTAGATAAACATATTTCCTGCCTTCTTATTGAAGTTGGGAAACATTTCCTTCTTGTCAAAGTTGGGAAATTGCTGAATTCAGTCTTTTTCAGGCTTCTTAGCAAAAACAAAAACAAAAAACCAAAAAAAAGAAACCCAAAAACCCTTACTTGCATTATTTGTTTTATTTCACATTTTAAGTTGATTTTTTTTGAAACAGGACCTGTCTTTTTATTTGTGCTTCAGACAAACTATTTCACTACATGGTCCAGGACTTCCTTCTGAACACTGCTGCTGCAAATACAATTTACAAAGAAAAACTAAAATTAAAATAAATAATCTGGGATTAACAAAGAGAAAAGGGGGTGTGGAAGTGGCATTTTCTTTCTTTATTTCTTTCTCTTTTGCTTTCTTTCTTTATTAATTTTTGGGGCACAGTTTCCCTATGTAATAGCCATAGCCATTCTGAAACTCACTTTATAGACCAGGCTGTCTTCTTGGTAACATTCTGGGTTTTGTTTTTATATCCTATTTGTAAATTGACATTTCTTCTCCTTCTCTAACTGACAAAAATGCTTTTGCAAGAAGTCTTTATAACTTTATTTTAATTGTGTACATATAACTTTTATGTTGTATGCAGCATACCCACATAGCAAGAAATGGGCTTAGATAGTAAAGCATTGTAGATATCCCATATTCATGTAATGACAGGAACCCCCAAATGACTTTCTGTTGTCTCCGCACTTTTTTGTGAACACCCGAACCTCGAAACAGGCGCGTGCTTTCCTGACTCAAGCCCACGAGAACGGATTAATATCCTAAAGGGTTAAAACAGACAGACAAACACAAGAGACCGGGCTCATCTACCAAGGAGCAAGTGGCAAATGGCAGCTTTATTAAGCATAAGTCGGGTATATATACTATGGGGCAGAAAGACACAAGCCCCCCTTCAGGAACAAGGAAAGAGAAAAATCAGGGGGCTGCACCCAAGGTCAGAGAGCAGCTGAACAGAGAAAAGAGGAACCTTTCTTTCTCTGACCCGGGAACCTTGCCTGCGGTGAGAACCTTGCTTGCAGGTGGAATTACCATAACAGTAGAGGGAGAGTTCTCTCTAAGCTATACCCTTGGGCCGGTAGGTGAAATTATCATAACAGGAGAGGGCGAGTTCTCTCTATGCACACCCTCAAGCTGGTGCAGTGGAACCAGGAAGCAGAACGACCCTGCATAGCGCCTCCGGAAAAATGGGGAACGACCTGTGTACCTACAACTTTCAAAATATTTGACTAGGAAAAACTAAGAATTGAAGAAACTGGTTTATTTATCTTAAAGCAATCTGTGGGCTGTTGACCAAGAAGTATGCCTATCTGTGTTCTTGGCAATACATAGGCAATTCAAGTCCTTGAAAGAAGGAGCATCAGTTTTCTTTAAGGGTTTGACCACACTCCAGGAGGTGGCTAGCCACCCAAGAATATTTGGGTTGTAAAAATTTGGCTTCTTTTTGGAACATGAAGTTGGTAGGGAAGGATGTGAGGATGAATCTGGATGAGCTGGAGGAAGGGATAAATATGATCAAACTATATTGTATGAAAATCTCAATGAATTAGTAAAATACTATTTTAAAAGAAAATAACACAAGACTCGGTGAACACAGGTGTTCTTATCTATTCTTCATAAGAATGTGTTGCATGATTGTTTTTCATGGAGCACCCAGATGGGGTAAGAGCAGACCAAAGAATTGTGTCCATCAAGTGTAGCTTCATGAACAATGTGCTTACTTGCGCCTACTTGCAGCAAGTAACAGGAGCATGAGAAATTTAAAGGGAGCTATATTGTGAAGAATATGGTATAAAGTATATTTATACATTATCATGTGTTGCTTGTGCTTGGCTGAAAGCAAACACTGAGCCTGAGAAGAGTTCCCTTTTCCCAGATTCCATATGTTTATTCAAAGTGTTCTCCAAAACTCCCTCTATCTATCTGCCTACATCTCTTAGGGAAGAAGGAAAACAGCAAACAGCAAAGGGTATTAAATCAGTATGTCATTTGGAATAGCTAGAAGGTAAACTATACGGTATCTGTATTCATTTGTATTGGTGTTGCCATTCCTTCTTGTCTGGTGCCCTTCATGGTACCATCAGTGCACCAGGCAACAACAGACATGGCCAGAATTCCATACAATACTTTGTGTGGCTTGGGTTTTGGTTTCATTAATTCTAGGGTCTAAGCAACTTGAAAGGACACTGATCACAGCACGGCCTGTATGGCATTGGTTGTACAACTCAAGGACACCAAACTACATTGCTATAAATATGCATGCCATTTTTGCAGAGTTTGATTCTATGCTATCACAGAATTAAGTCTGGCCCAAAATTGGATATGCTGTTTTAACTATTACTGAAATTAAATCTACAATGGATTCTGTCTATTGAAATGCCTTGTATAGTGCTAATAATTGTTGTCCTAGTGTGATATCTGAGCTTCTATCTCTTTCCATGACTAGGATCAACATTCTATAGAAGTTGTTTACTTAGCTTTTCTATCTGCGTTCTAGATGTAGTCCTTTGAGCTTCTATTAACTTGCACCATAAATTTATCATCAAAAGTATTGAGGCATACAAATTAGCCTGTTCTCCAAGAATTCTAGCTTTCTCCAAAGTCTCTTGATGTATACTGTCTGTATCCCATGTGGGACTCCTCATCAAATCATATAAAGGATGGGCATTTAAAACAAGATGGCTGTGACAGTGAAGCAGTTCCTCAAGAAATATCTCAAAATACATGCAGCTATTTTGCATTCACAGCCACTGCACAGGCTGATGAAAATTTGTTTCAACAAACTTGTTAGGTGTTAGACACAATTTACCTGATCATCATACTCCAGAGAATTTCACAATTGTGCCTGACCCTCATGCTCTGTATAGACTGACTTTTTATCCTCACTTCTATAGGTGCATTTGTGTATCTTCAAGGTACTTTTCTAAATCTTGAAGACCCTGAAAGGATGCCATTATATAAACTTGTATAAGCTAGATAATGAAGCTGATTACAGGACTTGCTGGATAAAGAAACAATGACCATGACAAACAGTAGGACCCTGAAGATAAACTTGAGAAAAGTGAGTTGCTATCTTTTCCAAGCTTGGAGATGTGAAAGCAATACAAAAAAAAATGCTACATTGTCCAATGGAACATGGAAGTGTCCTGTTACCTGCAATTTTTTTTTCTAAAGAGCAATGTTGAGTACTAGAATGGATGAGAGGCACAACTTCATTTAGTTCTCTATAATCCATGGCCATTTTTCATGAGTCACCTAGTTTATTTACTGGCCCTATAAGGTTTGTGAAAGGGGTTCAAGAGGGACAAATAATCTCTACCTTTTCTAATTGTTTGATGATTTCTGTAACTTCATATTTCCCATGACACCTGCATTGTTATTTACCTCCTTCAGACACTCAATTCACCCAACCACACATGACTAATTTAAAATTCTTATCCCCAGGAGAAACTCTCCAACAATGGTATGGAGAAGGTGTCTTATCAGTATATCCATCTCCAGTATATTTTCTGGCAGGAGAAAAATGTTCACAGTATGCTCTTAAGAGAGATAATCACCTCCTTTGGTGCAAGCAATGCCCTTTTCATTTTGACTGTTCTATCTCTGTGTCCATCCACTACTCTCATTGTTCCAGCACCCTAGGAATTGTCATAATCAACATACACACAGTTTCCACATATGCTAATGTACAAGTATTTTACACTTTCACAGAGGACTTCAAGGTGCCTTGTCTAGCCCTCAGTTGTGAGAAACTTGGCTACTCCTATAGCAGAATGGCTGGGATGACTCTCATCCTCATCTTCACAGAGGGCATAATATGAAACACACACTCTTTCTGCACCTTTGTTGAACTGTTATTCAAACTTTAAAGCCTTCTGAAGGTTAATGAGTATTAGATTCATCTTCCTGTCAAATTTTCTTCCCCTAGAGACTTTTTCTTGACATATTCTTTCACTTTTGTTTTGCAGGAACCAAGATAGACTTCATCATCTGCCTTCCCTTTCTTTATCCCCACCTGAGTGCTTACAGTGGAGCACTTACAAACCCAATTTATATCCTACCTGTTGGGTTGACTTTTCTTAGGAAGACACGAACAAATACTTTTCATCCTGTATAGGGTACCAATGCTATAATCCAGGAAAGATTTCAAATAAGTCTAACTTGGTGAACAAATGAGTTTAAATGTTGTTCCTAACAGGAGCACAGGCTTACAGTGGAGACACAATTGAAGAAAAAAACTCTTCCTAATTAGTAAATGTTTACCTCTTGCATATTCTCACAGAGGAGTGGGACTTTGCATGTTTATGAGATTCCTATGTATAATTACAGATGTTGTGATTTTTTAAAGCAGCAGTCATGTCAGGTCTAAATGTCAGAGTTCTACAATAGAATAAATGTTGACACAAATTTTTAAAACTATTTTTAATGAGCTATGTATTTTTCCCACTCCCTTTCCTTCCTCCCTTCTCACCTTCCACCTGTTCCCCTACTCCCACCCCATGCTTCCATTTCTCTGTAGTTGAAACTACTTTTTTCAAAAGAGAATTTGTCATTACCTAATAAAACTATATACATGTTTTCCATTTGACCAAGCAATTTCATTCGTAGAGTTTTTAACTGAAGATATACATTCGACAATAGAAACATAAAAATAAAAAGATGAATATCATTTTCTAATCTAATCTGTTACTGTGTGCAGAATGGAAGCTGTTAATATTGAGAGTTTTATTGAATAGCCTAATGTAGTCATATAAAAATGGTTGAATCAGTCATAGTACATCCATTCAGTGAAGTACCATGCATCAATAAAGAGAGTAAGGAATATCTCTTACTGTATAAGGATTGAAGTCTAATGTATTTGTTTAGTGAAGAAAAATAAAGAAAGGTTAGGGTTATAACTCTAAGCAATAGCATACTTTCTTTTATATTTGAAAAAGGAATAAGAACACAATTATATGTTCTCTCATTGAGGAAAAAATAAAATAGATAAAGAAGAAAATACTGAAATATATTACCTTTAGCCAGTAGGTGAAAATACAATAAAAAGGATAGGTATTTCTCTAATCATACATTTTGAACAGTTTTTATATTTAAAACTATTTGTTTTCTAAGTTAAAATGATGAGAAACAAACTAAAATGTAATACAAAGGAAAATAAACCAATCTAAATGATTAACATAATTGCATTGGAGAAGGCTACTTAACCTAAGCAGTTTAGGGTTCTTCTATGTTATGGAATGGAAGAGAATACTGTGAGTTGGAGATTAGTGGTTTCTAAGCTTTCAGGACACAAATAAAATAAAACTTAAAAATTTTCCAGGTTTCATTTTACCATGATAAATTTAGCAACTCTTAAACCTATTTTTCTGTAGAACAAATAATTAAGTATATTGTGGAACTAAGTGATTTGCCTTTGGAGGACAGAGTTACAAATGAGACAGAAGGAAAGATGGGGAAATCTATAGTCAAAGACTGGAATTAGAAGACATAATATAGATCAATGGCAGATGTAAAGAAGGAAAAAGTTTACAGAGACATAGGACTAGACTACAGTTTCATGCTCACTTTTTCTCATTTTGTCTGCAAAGAAGGTAAAGAAGCAGTGGTACTCCACTAACAATGAATGCAGTGTTCAGGGTTTAGAGTCTAACCATGACAATAAAAGCAAAATGAAAATGTGTACACTGATTTTAAAAAAAGAAGAGCCAATATTCAATAGAGAAAGAGGAAATTTCAGTGGTGGATATAGAAAATCACAAATTGAAGTACTCAAAAATTTATAAGAATTGGACAGATGAGAAACAGGGACTATTTTGAGATCTCCTACAGGGCAAGTCAGGTACAATTTATGAATTAAATAACTTTAACAAAAGATGATGGCTCACTAAATAAGTAATTTCATATTGATATAGACACAGGTTCCATGGTAATTTTATATAGAAAAATTAATGAATAAATGAATAGATGAGAAAGTCTTTTCAGTGGAATATCAATTAATAAATATAAATGTAATGGCTGACTATCATACAGGAGTCATAAAGTGGTAATTGAGTAAGATAAAAAAATTATTAATGAGCAAAAATTAGCAGGTGAAATTTTGATTTTTAAATGAAGTGTTTATATAGTTTTGAAAGATTCCTCCCCCAAAATACTTGTCAATAATAAGGGGACAATAATTACTTAACTGCAAAAACCTGTTTATACAATAAAAGTGACCACTACCAATAAAAGGACCATCAGGAAACGTGTACATACAGACAAGCAAGAGCATCCATCCTCTGATATCTCTGCCAAAAAATGCAAAATTTCAATCTAATTGTGAAGAAACTATATAAAACCAAACTGAGTGATGTTGGTCACCAGTCTTCACTTGACTCTCCATCTTTGACTCCCAGTATCCCCATCCATACATAGTGTCTGGCACTGAGAAGGACTGATCTTTGTTCTGAAAATGTTATGACTTCTGAGAATCATGAAAGTCATTCTGACTTTTGTTCTTCTAGATCTGAAATAAGTTAGTAGTCTCTTAAAATGGAAGAAGTTTCAACCCTTATAACTCAACAGTCCATTTTCCACACACACAAGATGAAGAAATGAGGAATCCAGCCAACAGCCACTGACTGTGCATCTTCTGTGTGCTTTTCCTGTCCCAGTCATCCAAATAACTGCAATTCTGGCTATCATTTTGGCCACAGTATTGGAGAAGATGTCCAGTCCAGCTATATTCCTCCAAATTATGACTTCAGAAACTAAAAAGTACTATTAAGTCTCACTTTAAGTCACTACTAATCATTGGGTAATTTGTTACCATACTGTATAATAGACAAATACTTTGAGTGCCATTCTAGAAAAATAATTACTTCACAGATATCAAAGACAAACAATGAAAGAACAACATAGTTCCTGATCCAGGAATTGGGGAGGGCTCAGTCAGTAAAATGCTTGTCATACCAGCACCAGGGTTTGAGTTCAAATTTCCAGAAACCAGGTTAAAAGCTACACCCAGGATACTTTTCACCCTAGCACAAGGGAGTCAGAAACAGGCAAATGGAACTCACTAAGGAACCAGCCTAGCATAATCTGAAATTTTGGGGTTCAGAGAGAGACCTTGCCTCAAATAAGAGAGTGGAAAGCAGATAAAAACAATGACATTAGCCTCTAGTCTCTACATACATCTTTATGCACATGTGAACAAGAACACATACAATCACATACTACACCACACACACACACACACACACACACACACACACACACACACACACACACACATAAACACCACACACACAAATACTCTGGGAGATTTTTAAAAATTTTATTATTTATTAAAAATTTTTAACTCCTCCCCACCTCACATTTCCCTTCCACTCTCCCACTCCCTCTCCCTCTTCGTCTCCAGTCCTAAGAGCAGTCAGGGTTCCCTGCCCCGTGGGAAGTCCAAGAACTTCCCCTTCTATCCAGGTCTAGGAAGGTGAGCATCCAAACAGACTAGGCTCCCACAAAGCCAGTCCATTCAGTAGAATCAAAACCCAGTGCTATTGTTCTTGGCTTCTCAGTCAGCCCTCATTGACAGCCACATTCAGAGAATCCGGTTTGATCACATGCTTCATCACTCCCAGTTCAGCTGGCCTTGGTGAGCTCGCATTAGATCAGTCCCACCATCTCAGTGGGTGAATGCACCCCTCACGGTCCTGACTTCCTTGCTCATGTTCTCCCTCCTTCTGCTCCTCATTTGGACCTTGGGAGCTTAGTCCAGTGCTCCAGTGTGGGTCTCTGTCTCTATCTCCATCCATCACCGGATGAAGGTTCTATGGTGAAGAAACTAGACATTAAAAGTCGACCAATGGAATCAAATAGAAGACCCGGATATTAACCCACAAACCTATGAACACCTGATTTCCAACAAAGGAGCTAAAAGTATACAATGGAAGAAAGAAAGCACCTTCAACAAATGGTGCTGGCATAACTGGATGTCAACCTGTAGAAGAATGAAAATAGATCCATATCTATCACCATGCACAAAACTCAAGTCCAAATGGATTAAAGACCTCAATATTAATCTGAAAACACTGAACCTGAGAGAAGAGAAAGTGGGAAGTAGTCTACAAGACATGGGCATAGGAGACCACTTTCTACATAAAACCTCAGTAGCACAGACAATAAGAGCAACAATGAATAAATGGGCCCTCCTGAAACTGAGAAGCTTCTGTAAAGCAAAGGACACTGTCATTAAGACAAAAAGACAACCTACTGATTTGGAGAAGATCTTCACCAACCCCGCATCAGACAAAGGTCTGATCTCCAAAATATATAAAGAACTCAAGAAACTAGACATTAAGACTCTAATTAACCCAATTAAAAAATGAGATTTTTTTCAATTAAAGAAAAAGAAACCCAAGAATCAAATATATGATCTTGCGGGTGTATAGTTTTGTTGTTCTTATTTTGCCATTACAGACTATTGATGTAATCATCAAAATTTGAATACAGTAAAATTATAAAATAGAAATGTACCAATATTGGTGTTTTGCAATTGATCATTGTACTATAATTATGGAAACATGCCCTTATTTTTTAAGAAATACACATTAAAATAAAGGAGAGATAAATGCCTATAATTTATTAAAATATCAAATGTAGCAATTACATAAGATAATTACATAGTCAACGATATATACTTTTTAACCGACAGAGACAAAATTTCTAAAATATTACCCTTTAGAAAACCCCTTTATAGATACAGAGAAATTAAAATTTTCACTACTTACACTAGAGTAAAAAGACTGCAATACCAAGCAGTTTAATTTCTGAATTTCCACTTTAAGTAAGCCACTTTAGGTTGTTTTCTCAAACTGAGAGCTGACTATATTAATTGGGTTTGAAAATGAATTTACTGGAACAAAATGCAAAACAGGTTTAATGAATACAATACTGTAAATTGACACAGCATACGAATATTGCAGATTAGTTAAAATTAGTATTATTTTGTTAAATGTTTCAGATCTAGGCAGAGAAAAGATTAATGTACGTGGTTGCACAGTCAACAAAAAGTAGGCAAGCCAGGCGCTGAGCAGGACTCAGTTTGAGCCAAAATCAGGTTTATCCGGGGCCGCTCTCCCTGCCTCTTCTGCCCCTGGCCACCTGCAGATGAGCTCCACAAGTCTTCAGTACCCAGCGCGGAGCAGATGCTATTTAAGGGTCCTTCCCCACAGCTTACAGCCAGATGCCACCGGCACTTAGACAAATCCCCCTATTCTTGTTGGAGACTCAGAACACTCAGAAAGCAACCTTCTGATGGGAAGCTGTGGTGGCATGGGAGCCTTGGGTTCGCTCTGTGTTTTCTTCACTCTCATCGCGCCAGGAGTTCTTGGTGAGCTGGGCACGGGAGTGCAGATAAGGGAACTCCTTCAGGGCTAGAAATTTTTCTGCACCTACACATAGGTTAGAGACCAAACCAGGGATAAGGGGGCGCTTCTGGATACTTGTCTGTCCCTGACAACTTCGGAGACTCAGTCAGTCTTTGAAGCAGAATGGCCCCACCTCTTCTGGGACCTGGACCACCACCACTGAAACCTGAGCCACGCGTGGGCGCTTTTGAATGACTGCTGCCTCTGTTTGGTGGTTCTCTCTCTCTCAGGATTCCCAGCCTCTTGAGATTTCAGCCAAGTGCTGTGTTCAAGGATCATAGGACTCATGTGCTTCTGTGCATGCAGAAATCCTCTCTAGCCATGGAAGGGTTGTTGAGTCCCTGCTTTTCTTAAAGAATAATACCTGATTCTCCAGTAAGGGTCTCAGATTTTGTTTGACTTTGATAGGATATTTAAGACTGTGACTTCTGTAGCAGTGTATGCTTACATAGGTTCTCTTTCAATGTTCTCTGTAACAGTTTTTGTTTTTTTTATTGTTTTTGTTTTACAGATTGTCTTGCTTTTAAAGTAGTATAATTTGCTCTGGTAGTGAAGACATAGGTTATAAGACAACCTCAATAGCTGGGTGAATTTTGGCAAGTCGTAATATAATTTATTCTCATAGTGAATATATTCATAGGTTATAAGATATTTACTATAAGCAAATATCAATAGCTGGGTAAATGTTAGAAAGTCGGTTAGAGCCCCGATTCTCAGTTTCTCAGATATGAAATGAAGTTAGAAATGAGCTGTGTTACAGTCCCACAGAGCTGTGAGAAATCATGAGCTGCTGGGGAAATTAGGTCACTGTACTTGATTGTTGACACTTACAAGTGTAGCAATTAGCAGTTAATGGTGAATCTTGTCATTAAATGCAGAACTAAATGTATTTCCACTAGTTCTCGTACAACTTCTGGAAAATAAATTCTAGGGATGACTGGACCTCGTTTCATGTTCACTGATGAATATTTTATGCTTAGTACCACATTTTCCTTAACATACATAACTCTCATTTTAAAAACTCAGCTATTAGATATTCAGAGTCCCAGTGTTAAGGCATTTGATGATAATTGTCAATAATGGTCTCGCAGCCCGTTACTGATTTCTGGCCAGCTTTTCAGATTAATATTCATCCCATTCATAAATCCTCCATCTACTTCCACAGGATTTCTAAATCACCCATGTAAAGCCCCTTAGATCTAAATAGTTCATTGCACCCTGTCCTCTAGAAACATTTTCTGTGTTATAGTCGCTACTCTGATCTTCACTCTGATGCTAGAAAGAGGTAAAGAGGAAACAGGAACTTTTAAGAAAACCCACATCATGCAATTTAAAAAATTATTACATGTATTTATTTGTTTACTGGGGGGGGTGTGCATTCAATGGCATGGGCTTGGAGGCCAGGGACTATTTAAAAAGAGTTAGCTCTCTCCTTCTACCTGTGGCTCCAGGGATTAAACTCAATTGGTCAGTCAGGTTAGACAGCAGAGTCTTTAGCCAGTGAGACAAGTCACCTGCTCCTTTGCTTTTCTGATTGGAGGAGAATTCAGTCTTTGGAGATTCTGTACTGAGGCCTGGGAGGTGGGTGGTTTCAGTAAACGTCCAAGGTCTCTTTACTAGAGATGAGACTTCCATTAATCCTCATCAAGAAAGAAAAATTCTTGCCTCTTTTTGACATGGAAAGTCACATTATAAAGTTCCCTCTTCCTTTGTAGTTTCCAGATCTTGTTTTCCTCTTGGTCTGTATTTTTTCCACTGATTGAATCTTATGAATGTAAATGGTTTGCCATATTGTGGAAGATACTTTACCTTTGTCCTTATTTACATTTGATAATCACATATTATTATCTAATTAAAATAACTGGTAGAAGTAGTATCACATATACATCAATTAAAGTAAATTTGATTTTATAAGATCTCTATGATAATTTAGTATCCTATGCTAAAAGCTTTTATTTATAAGATTTTTGCTTGTAAGGTTGGAGAGATGGCTCAGTAGTTAGAGCACTTGCTGTTCTTGCAGAGGACAAGGTTTGGTTTCCAGCATCCACTTGGTGCCTCATAATCACCCGCAACTCCAGTTCTAGGGAATGAATAACTGTATTAAGGACTTTGCAGTCACTGATCACATATAGTGTACATATATACATGTAGGTAAAATACTGTTAGAAATGAAATAAAAAATAAAATATTAAAAAAACTTTTAAAGATATTTTCATGTGTATATTTCTGATTTTTATTATGAAACCAGAGGATTTTTTTTTTATTTTTTGTACCCATTATTGTTTGAATATAATGTGTCTCCCATAAGCTCATGTATCTGAACAGTCAGTCTACAGCTGTCCTGTAGAACCTTTAGAAGACCACAGATCTATCTAGAGAGTGGACTTTGGAGGTTATATCTCCTCCCCACTTCCAGCTAAACTTTCCGCTTCCTAACTGGTGTCATGTAACCAGCAGCTGTTGAAGTTTTCTTCCTGTAAAGCCCAAGCTGCTCCAGTCATATGCCTTCCTCATCAAAATGAATGATATCCCCTGTACTATAAACTAGCTAATCCCCCCTCCCTTAAGTTGTATCTGTCAAGCATTTGGTCACAATGATAAAAAAAAATAGCTGGTACAAATAGCTGACATAACTTCCCTTCAACCCTACCAAAAAGTATATAGGCTCATCATTTTATTACTATTTTATCACATAAGCTTATCTTGTTACATAAGGTTATATAAGGCCAGTCTCAGGCAAGTATATAATATACTTTGAGGATATCCTATGACCCCCCTCCTTCTTAATCTTCTCCCTTCCCATTAGTACCTTTTGTTCTTCCAGACAGTTTGTATCGATATTCAAATATATATGAGAGAGAAAAAAGACACCCGTTTTTCTAAATCTGACTTAATTCACTTGATATTATTATCTCTGGTTACATTCATCTTCTTACAAACAATATAACTTCATTCTTGATAGCTGAAAAGGTTCCATTGTGTATATATACATTTTCTTAATTTATTCTATTGCTGGGCACCTAGGCTGGTTCCATAACTTAGCCACTGTGAATAGCACTACATTAAACATTGGTGTGCAAGTATATCTGGAATGCTGACTTGGACTCTTCTGCGTAAATATTGACAAAAGCGCGGGATCATGTGGTAGATCTATTTTTGTTATTATTAAATACTATTTACTATTATTTTGTTGAGAAATCTCCAGACAGATTTTTACAGTGGCTGGACTAGTTTACAATCTCATCAGCAATGTAAAAGTGTTCCTTTTTGTACAAATCCTTTTCAGCATTTGTTTACTTATTTTCTTCATGACTGTCATTCTGACTAGTGAATGATGAAATCTTAATGTGGTTTTTATTTTCATTTTTCTGATGACTAGTGAGGTTTAACACATTTTTCATATTTTTTGAACATTTTATACTTCATTTAAGAGTCATATGTTCACTCCATTACTTCACTTATAAATGAGGGATTTTTGGTGTTTATACTTTTATTCCCTTTTATTTTCTGGTTATGAATCAGATATCTACTTAGCAAAGATTTTCTCCCATTTTGTAGATGATCTGTTCATCCTTTTTTTTTTCTTTTCCTGAGCAGATGCTTTATACTTTCATGAAGTCTCATTTGTCATTTGGCACTATTTCCTAAGCAACTGGACCCTTACAAGTGCTTTCCTATGCTGACATCTTGCAGCATTCCTCCTTCATTTTCTTCTATTGTTTTCTGAGTTTTGTATTATATATTAAGTTATATATAATCATTATTGAAGTTCTACATGCTTTTCTTATTTTTCCTGACTTCACTGTATTAAAAAGAAAACAAACAATCCACCCACAGTTTTAAATTGTAAAATTGTAAAAGGGTGGAATTTTATGAAAAAAGTTCTCCAGATATTATTCCTCTGCTGTGCTTTAAAAGTTTTGAATCTCTGAATTTCTCTGTGTCTACCCATACTAGAATGATTTTCTTAGATAATTTTGCTCCAGACAAGAATACTTCTAAAGATCAAATTTGTTAGAATAATTGGTGGCAGGAGAGAAGCAGAGATACTTCAGCCTTTCTCAGCTTTGATATTTCTGTGGTCCTTATTTCTAGGTCAGTGTAAGTCACTGCCAAGATATACTTTTGCTAAACCTAATATTGAGAGTGATAAGACTGAGTTTGCTGTTGACACAACTTGGAAATACAAATGCCTCCCTGGGTATAATGGGAAGCCATTCTTAATCACCTGCTTAAAGAACTCCAAGTGGTCAGATGGTCAGCAGTTCTGTATTCATGAGTGCTCCTACAAGCCATGTTTGTCTTTATCATTCTATCTGTACAGGATAGTATACTATTTTCCAGAACAAAGACAAATAAATTAGTATGTCATGGCACGCAAAGTGTGATCCCAGCTTTTTTGTTTCCTTTAACTCCTAAATTTTCTGAATACTAGGGTTTAAGTCATCACATGGTTTAGCATCATCTTTCTGACATCATTCTATGATTTTTACATTGTGTTAGAGATTAAATGTTAGTATACAAAATGATATTAGTTTCATCTTTTCCTTACCACATTTAATTCAACAGATATTTTTATTAACTAACATGAGTGAAGCAGTAGACAATGGATTGTGTAAGGGACAGCACACATTACACATATATAACATATAACTAAGGATTGAACACAAGGCGTTGTTCAGGCAAGGCAAGCACTCTATCTTGAGGCTTTACGATGTTGTTTAATAGTAGAGGTAAACTGCTATTCAACCATAGAAAAATAAATGCTGTCTAAGAGAATTAGGGAGATTGAGGCTTTCTGGATAGAAATTTGGAGGAAATGGTATCTTTGATATTTCAGTTTTTTGCTTGTTTGTTTTTTGAGACAGAGTTTCTTTGTGTAACAGTCCTAGATGTCCTGGAACTAGCTCTTGTAGACCAGACTGGCCTCAAACTCACAAAGCTCTGTCTACCTCTTCCACCAGAGTGCTGGAATTAAAGCTGTGCACCACCATCACCCAGTAGAAATGATACCTTTGGAAAAACTGGAGAAAGATCAGTATGGTTTGAGTACATATAAACTCCAAGATTGTATACTTTTTCCTGTGAATAATAGTAATTCATCATAAATTTTTGAGAGAGAAGTATGATATATTTATATTTATTTATATTATATTTTATTATTATATTGGTTATATTATATTAATTATATTATATATAAAAGAAGAAATTTGGGCTAGAGAGATGGCTCAGTGGTTAAGAGCACTGCCTGCTCTTCTAAAGGTCCTGAGTTCAATTCCCAGCAACCAGATGATAGCTCGCAACCATCTAGAGTGAGATCTGGTGCCCTCTTCTGATCTGCAAGCATGCATGCAGGCAGAATACTGTATACACAATAATTAAATAAATCTTAAAAAAAGAAAGGAAGGCGGGAAGAAAGAAAGAAAGAAAGAAAGAAAGAGAAACTCATGTCATGTTATGGTGGAAGTACTAGACAAAGGGAGGCCAGCATTAGAAAGATGAATTTTTGTAGAGAGCTGCATGATGCCATACCTTAAAGGTGGTGCTGGTTTCTGCCTTCCACCTTCCTGACGGTGAGTGCTCTCAGCTGTGAACAACTCCATATATGGCTAATACTAAAGATCTGGCTTGCTTCCATGTTTTTGGACCTATCTGCATTACCCACATGGCTTGTAGGGGTTGGCTACCCAAAGGTTATTTAAACTGTAGACTGGCATTGCCCCGGGGTGAGAGGGTGAGAAAATTATTCAAAGGTCCTGAATAAACTGCAGAGAGAAGAGTCCGGTGTTGCGTCTTTCTTGCTGGTGAGGCGGGTGTGACAAATTTTGCCACTCAACAATACAGTAAAACAATAAAAATGCCAAAGTAATAGGTTTGGGAGATATTCTGGAATCCAGGCCCTAGAATTTTGTAACTAATTGAACTGAAGGATTAGAGGATGAGTTATAGAGAGGAAATGATGACTGTAGGCTTTTAATACATGAGACTTGGTAAATGATGCCATTAGCTGATAGATTTTAATAATGAGAACATAGAGTTTTTAATATAGAATTGACCACAAATAAAGTTTTCTTTCAGACACAGAAATATAGGCAATAAGGTTTGAAAAGTGTTTCTCCTTGAGAAAGCACAGATTTTACAAATTTCAAAAATTGCTTTGAGAAAACATACGCAGAACGATCAGCAAGTCCAGTCAGGGAATTTAATAGAAAATGCATAAAGTCTTCTCCATTCCAGCCCCAAATCCTGTTTTGTTTCCCTTGTAGGTAGATCTTGTACAACTCCTGGTGACCTCCTCCATGGCTCTGTGAATATAAGTATGGGTATCAAGTTTGGGGCAACAATTACATATTCTTGTAATACAGGGTGAGTAGGCAGGAAGCCTCTTCAGGGTATACGGATACAGAAATAATATTTCTAACCAGAAACCCTTTAATATGAATAAAAACAGAAGCATGGTCTCCTTGGTCTGCTTTAGAAATGACATTTCAGTGTTTCTCAGTTAAGGGGATCCTTAGAAAGAAAGAAGATGGAGCTACCTTGCTTCAATTTTAAGTCTCTGGTGCTATTGACAAGAAAGTCAGACTTCATTTGCTCTAATGTTGAACCTGTTAAGGAAGCACTTCTTTATCACTATTTCACCATATCATGCATGCTATTCTACCCTTTTCTCCTTCTTTAAGTGGAAAAAATTAGGCTTTTCTAAAGTGTTAAGTGTGACCTGGATGTGATCAAGCACCTCTTTGCCTCCAGATATCGACTCATTGATGACTCATCTGCTAGATATATTCTCTCAGACAATAATCTAATTTGGGATAATGACAGGCCTACTTGTGAATGTGAGTAAAATGATCTCTTTATGACATCCTACTAAATTTTTCTCATCCCTTTCTGGGTATCGGCACATAAAAATGAGTGCCTGAGACATTTCACTCGGTTTGGGTTGTTATGGACACAGCTCTGACTGATATTCTTCCAGGATCTCTAATCCTATCACACTATTTCATTAATGTTCTTTTATGATGTTATTTAGTGGTGACTAAGTTCTTAAATTTAAAATATGCTTGAGTTTACACATGACAAATGCAACCCAAGTAAAATTAGATCACCCCAAGAAGTCTCTAATAACACAGACTGTACTCTGTCTGCCCTCATAGCTTTTTGACTTTTTAATCAGCCAGTTCCATGTATTTTCCTTTCTGACTTATTTTTATTTGATCAGAATACAGAATTTCATTATTAAAAATAAGTTGTAAGTAAAGTTTAAGTTTGGTTTATGAAAATGAAGACTAAATTTTTAGAAAATAGAACATTTTAATTGCTTTCTCTCTTTTCTTAACGACTTCCCTTCAAAAGCTATTCCTAGTGAGTCACCTCCAGTCATTGCCAATGGGGACTCTTACAGAAGCAGTACAGATACCTTTTTGTATTGAATGGTAGTAAAGTATCATTGCCATGTTGGAAAAAAATGGGGAAAAACTGTTTGACCTGGTGGGTAAGGAGTCAATACATTGCACCAGCAAAGACAATCAAGTTGGCATCTGGAATAGTCCACCCCCTCAGTGTATTCCTATAGTCAAGTGCCCAGTGCCACAAATTGAAAATGGAGAAGTGGAGTCTGGATTTAAATGTTCCTTCTTCTTAAATGACACAATAACATTTAAGTGCAAGCCTGGCTTTACTATGAAAGGCAGCAGTATAGTGTGGTGCCAGCCAAACAGAAAATGGAGCCCTCCATTGCCAACATGCTTCAGGGGTAATTTGGGCTGAAACTTTGGGTACCTGGGCAACAAATACCTGGCAAAATGTTTAACTGTAGGGAGCCAGCTGGAGGCACAGGTGGTCCTGCAGTTTGGAGGTATACAAGTCCATACCTGGCTTAGCCATGTGGGGCTGAGAACCCTTGCCTGCACATGCGCAGACTAGCAGAATGGCATCAACCAATCAGGACAGCATTCAAGCCTCTCCACCGTTTAAAAGCAGCTGCCTCTGGGCTCTGCTTCCTCTCTCTAAGCTTTCTCTTGTCCCTGCACTCTCTCTTCCCTTCCCCCAATTTTCCTCAATCAAGTGCTCCGAATAAAGACGTGATCAGGGAAGGAATTCTCGTTTTTCGTGGCGTTCATTCCTGCTGGTCAGGAAGCGCGCCACATTTAACATTACTAATCATCAAGGAAACGCAAATCAAATCACAATTATATTTGACTTCTCTTCACTTTATAATGACTCATCAAAAAATATAGAACTGGGGAGTTGGCTCAGTGTATAAAGTGCTTGTACAAATGTGAAGGCTTGAGCTTAATAAACAAAACCCATATATTAAAAAAACCTTTTGTAGTGGCACATGCTTATAATCCCAGAATCTGAGAGACAGAGACAGACAGATCCTTAGGGCTTGCTGACAAGCAGCCAGTCTAGCTTAGCTGGTGAGCCAGTTCCTTTGTCTCATAAAATAAGATCATCTCCTCTATATACATATGTATCAGTATACACTCCCACATACATACACACACACACACACAGGCATGAGGACCTGAATCAATTTTTACACATATAAAGACTCCTTCATTGCACAGTATATCAAATGCTGTTAAGAACAGAGACAAAAGTCAGATTAGATAGGGAAAATAAGTTCCAGTGTCCCTATAAACAATGGTATTCCCACTGTTTATTATATCTTTTCATATATATTTTAAAATCTAGAATAAAGGATTTTGAAAGTTTTCACTTGCAAAGAAATAAGTTTTAGAAGACAGATGTTTACCCTTACTTTCATATTACACAATATACTTATTTAAGCATCACGTGGTTTCTCATAAATATGTACGATTACATCTTTTAAAGAATAAAAGTAATTTTAAAACCCAGTACAAAAGTTCATCATTAGAGTTTTAGATAATTATATTTTATTTAAGCGAGGATAAATTCTCCATTATATTGCCCATATTGAAAGATGGAATTGACTAAGATAAGAATTTGATTCAAAATTGTGTAGATATCCATCTTGATAATGAAAATAAGTTTTGTGGAAGAAAGCTGGTAGTTATCTTGGGCCTGTGGCCCCCATTCTCTCCTTCTACTCCTAATATAAACTGTCTGCCTTTTTAAAAGCCTGGCAACAAAATTCAGAAGTCTCAGAAGCCTTGTTTTTGAACTTAAAAGAATGTGGCAGATTTGGGTGGGGAAAATTTGTGTTATAAAAGTTTGGTTCCTTTTCTAGCCTGTTGATGGAAGGCTATCTCAGATTTTTTAATAGAATAAAGTGAAAATGAGTAACAGTAATATTCACTTGCATGGATCAAAAAAGAGAACGCAGGTAGACATATGGCTTTTCACATCTGGGCAGAAAAAGGCACATTAAGCCCACTCTATGACCCAACTTCTCAGCCTTAGTATGGGAGAGTTGCTATGAATACCTTTATCCCACCCAACTAAGAACAAGACAATTAGCTGTAAGTTATAAAGAATAAAGTTCTTATTGCAGAAATAAAAGAACTTTCTGGTCCTATTCTTTCCTCAGGATATCTACCGCCTGAAAACATCCATCACAGTGATTATAAAGAAAAAGATAAGGAATTCTTTTCTGTAAGCCAGGAAGTGCCATATACCTGTGAACCTGGCTATAATCTCATTGGAACTAACTTGGTCCAGTGTACATCCTTTGGAACCTGGAGCCATGCAGCCCCAACATGTGAAGGTGCCTAGACACTCTGCTATATTCAAAGAGTTGAGAAAACTCAACTGTTTCCTGACTCTTCATGTGCAAGCTGTCTCTTTTTTTTCCTAGTGATATCATGTGATGCCATTCCAAAGGAACTTCTCAATGGCCGTGTGTTTCTTCCTTCTAATCTCCAACTTGGGGCAGAGGCTTCCTTTGTTTGTAATAAAGGGTGAGTGTGATGTGATAGGTCCTGCCCTGATGATTTCCCATAATGATTTCAAAATATGAATTCTAAAGTTAGTTAAGTTTTTACTGCCTTATATTTTCTTTCCTTTTCTTGACCTTTTCTGACTAAGAACTCTGTCATTAACCAATTCCTTTTTCTTTTCTTGAAGTGTGTATATTTTGTGCTTGACCAGAAAAAGTAGGAAATGTCATTTCATCATCTGGAAATTCAAAGTTTTGGTTCACAAATTAAGATTCCTGTTATGGAGAATGAATGAAAACTTTGGACTTAGTGATACTCATTGAAATAAGCTTGGGTAACAAGGTCTTTGCTATTTTCCCTATAGGAATTGAGACTGTTTTTCTCAAAATGATCTAGATACAACTGACATGTGGATGCTAAAAAGGAGAGGGAGAATTCTAAAGAAAAGATGCATTTTTGTATGTTTTAATCCATTTTTGATTTATTGTTTGGTGGAGCAGATTCACAAGTAACTATGTGCCTTTTCTTAAGTCATAAATATTTTAAAATACATACCATCCTACAAATACTTGAAAGAAGTGATTCAATCTGTACAGTTGAAAGGTGGGTTGTTCTAGTGATGATTTGCTGCTCCTCATTGTTTACGGTTCCAGTTAAATGGCAAATCTTCTCATCAGTGTGTCCCAGAAGGAGAGAGAGTAATTTAGAATAAGTCTCCTGTCTGTGAACGTGAGTAGAAAATAAACATAATCAAATACAGATCTTGTCTTTTGATTCTGTATTCCCGTCAAATGAAACACCTCACCCAACTATGTAATTTAAATCGATATTTGTCACTTTTCTCTTTTTAAAAATGCAGGGAAAAAGTATTAAATTTGTTCACTTGTTAAATTTGTTAAATTGTCATTCTGTAAGCAAAGTAACAAAGGCTTTGAAAAGCTGCCTGTAACAAAACTAAGCATAGCCCCAAAACTAAGCATAGTACTAAAACTCTGGTTGTGCCTCCATATGTCATGTCTTGTACACAAGAGCTCCACTAGGATCAAGTGGACATTACTGGAAATTCATTCTGCAACTTGTCCAGAAAAGATGTATATATGTCATAGTAGCTGTTAACAGCTAATACTCTTAAGGATGTATAAAGAATATGAGCTCAATACTCAAATGGTTTTCTCAAAGGTATCCAGGATTAAAGTGTTACAAATGACTTGTAATGAGGTTGCAGTGTCTTCAGTAATAGTGTCTCATGTGACTATGCCACCCGCCTATTTCAAATAGGCACTGAATAACTAGTGTACTTTGGATACTGTATCTGCCCATTTCACATGCTTTTGTCTCTCTGTATTCTTATCATACCATATGTAGCCTGAACTATAGACTGGGAAACTGAGGCTAGGGGAGGGTACAACTTGCCTAAGGTCATACAGTTATTAAATGACAGAGAGGTTTTGAAATCAGGGTTATTAAGTCCAAATCAGCACACATTGGCTCCCTAAAAGCAATTAGCATGTCATTAACATATTTTTTTCTTTTTATTAAAAGTATTTAGAGTAGAAAATATAATAGAAAAATCCCTGAAAATACAGATTAGATAGATTTTTTTCTATTTTCTCTATTCTTTGTTGTCTGGATAGAATGATTCATATTGATTTCTTTAACAAAGATCAAGAAAGAAGTAAGAACATAAGCATTTGGAAATGAAAACACTATAAGTAAAGTTATAACCAAGCATTCAATTTCTAAGGAATAGTTCTTGAAAAGTGACTTGACCTATACTTGGAGCTTTTACTTATTTTCTTAATGATTAATATACTCATCTTGTCTCTTCTACTTTACAGATATTTCTTGTGACCCTCCTCCTGAAGTAAAAAATGCTCGGAAACTCTATTATTCTCTTTCCATACCCATTGACACTGTTGTGCAGTACACTTGTTTACATAACCACCGCCTCATTGAAGAAAAGACTATTTTTTGTAAAAGTAAAGATCAAGTGAAGGCCGCTTGGGATAAACCTCCTCCTGTATGTGAAAAATGGAATAAAGATTCTGATTGTTCAGAGTCCAGCATACTAGCGGGATTTAAAAGTAAACAATCTAGACCACCACCATTCAAACATGGTGATTCTGTGACATTTACCTGTATAGCCAACTTCACCATGAAAGGAAACAAAACAGTCTGGCGCCAAGCAAATAATAAGTGGGGACCAACACCACTGCCAGTCTGTGAGAGCAGTAAGTATAGAAATAAAACCTAGTCAAGGGCCTGGGGTTTACCAGTTGTGAGCATTGAGTGTGGAAATGAAGCTTCATCAAGGCCTAAGACCTGCCAACCTGTGTGAGTGTTGAGTATGGAAGTGGAACCTCACTGAAGACAAGGATATTCCACTTATGGGCAGATCATTTTGGTACATGCTCCCAAAGACTGAATTGTATAGGTCTTGTCCCTGGACTGTGAGTTGGCTTCTGGGAGCCCATCCCCAATGCTGGGGTGCCTCTGCAAACATGTTCACAAGACATCTACTCTCTACTCACACCATCTCCTGGGCTCTAGCAGTTCAAATCAACTAACAGATTGCTGTGAATGTTTTATTCATGTTCCATCTAGTTTATATTGTTAATGAATCTAATTCTTAAGTTTAATTCTGTGGGCATAGAAATTGTCAGTATTTGACAAAATTATACTATTGAAACATTTTTAATAAAGAACAGTATTGAAAAATTCTAAATAGATTAAAGAACTTAGGAAGCGCTATTATAAATATGATCAACTCTGACTTTGGGAGCACAGCTGCAATCTCAGCTTCACAGGAGGCTGAAGTCAGAGATTACAAGTCCATGGCCTGCCTGGCCCACACAGTAATTTTTTGCTTTTATTTTTGTTTTTGAGACAGGGTTTCCTTGTGGCTTTGGAGCATGTCCTGGAACTAGCTCTTGTAAACCAGGCTGGCCTCAAACTCACAGAGATCAGCCTGCCTCTGTCTCCTGAGTGTTGGGTTTAAAGGTGTGCAACACCATCACCTGGTTCATACTGTGTTTTTAAAGCCAGCCTGGGCAACTTAGCCAGATCTTGTCTCAAAATAAAAAGTAACTAAAGGGATTGTGGGTATAACTCAATGGCAGAGTGCTTGCCTAGTTCAGTCCCAAGTACCACAAATTATATTTATCTTGCTTATATATCAATAGATTGATTACCAGTAACCTCAAAATAGATTGTCTATGAAGAAACCTTAAAGGTTTAGGTGAACCTATACATATTCAAATGAAAAATTCTAATATTTTATCAAGTAATAAAAAGAAATTAGAATAGTATGTGTTATGTATTATGTACATATTTATATGCATGCTATATATAAGATAATGATAAATTGTAATAGTAATGTTTATTAAGGTAACCCTCTTAATGATAGGCTTAAAGATGAATAAAAATGAGCCTTCTAGCAACTGAAATTTTTCTCAAGGCAAGAATATAACTAAAGATGAAAATAGAACACTAAAGCTGGGTATAGTGGTACGTACCTTTTATCTCCACAGTTGGGAGGCAGAGGAAGGTGGATCTTTGTGAGTTCAAAGATAGATTGATTTACATAGAGAGTTTCAGAACAGCCAGGGTTGCTTAGTGAGACCATATCCTCCCAAAATTGCAGTTGTTTCGCGTAAAAGGAAACAAGCCATATCTGGCTGGGATTGAGTTGAAAACTAATGGTGACTGGTCATCAAAGATTGCATGCCATTTATTTAGATCTGTGTTCTAAGCTGGCATCTAGATTCATAAGAATATATTATCTGATGGCCTTCTCTCCTTTGTGTATGTATAAAGATTTCCCTCAAGAGTGCCCATCACTTCCCACAATCGATCATGGACACCATACAGAAAGGCATGTTGCCAAGTTTATTCCAGGGTTGTCTGTGACATACAGTTGTAATTCTGGTTATTTGCTTAATGGAAAAAAGACAATTAAGTGCTTATCTTCGGGAGACTGGGATGGTTGGTGTCATCCCCACATTCAAAGGTATCTTAAATTTACTATCTACTGGGAACTGACCTGATATTTGCCAAAATTTACCTCTTATTCTTGTCATTCTTTCCAGAGGCCAAATGTGAATCTCCAGGACAATTTCCCAATGGACAGATAAAAGAACCTATAGGTCTTCAGGTTGGCAAAACTGTGCACTTCTTCTGTAATGAAGGGTATCAGAAGGGTCTGTAAAATTTAATGCCTTTGGATTATATGTGGCTGCTTTGAACTATAATGTTGTCTGAGGTTTCTGTGTATCTTTGGCTGTCCAGTTCCTGCAATCAATAAGTCCCAAAGAAAATCGCACAGAGGTCTACATTAATCTACTGATTGGCCCTTTAGTGCAGGCTTCTTATTAACTCTTATAACTTATATTAAACCATTATTCTTATCTGTGTTAGCCACATGGGTCACTACCTTTTTCAGTGAGGCAGTCACAATTTCCTTCTTCTGTGTCTGTGCAGGACTGCAGAGGAATGGGCTTTCCTCTACCCAGAGTTCTCCTGTTCTCATTGCCCTGCCTCTACTTCCTGTCTGATTGTCCCACCTATACTTCCTGCCTGGCTGCTGGCCAATCAACATTTATTTAAAACATAATAGACAGAATACAGAATTGTCCCTGCACTATAAAGTCAGGAGAAGGAGTGTAAATGAGCCTAGATGTTATTCAGGAATAATCTGGAATGAGGTAGTGCAAGAGAATAATAAATGGGTAACTGTACTGATTAAATGGACCTATGGTAGACTTAAAGTTAAGCTTACTAGTTTTTCAACACAAACTGCCTAATAGTACTAAATTTCAACCTGTCTCCAGATACCAATTACAAGGACAACCTTCTAGTCAGTGTGTAATTGTTGAACAGAAAGCCATTTGGACCAAGAAGCCAGTATTTAAAGGTAGGTGAGACAATGGTGGTTTGATAAGGAAATACAGGGGTTCATACACAATGCATCCTTGGCTTTCCTATAAGTGTGTGTGTGTGTGTGTGTGTGTGTGTGTGTGTAAGAAAGAAAGGAAGAAAAGAAGGAAGGGAGGAAGGAAGAAAGAAAGGAGGGGGGGGAGAGAGAGAGAGTGAGCATGCATGCGTAAAATAAAACAAAACAAAACTAGAAATCTTAAGGGTCTGATCTACACCGCAATGCCCTTCAGTTATCTTTTTACTCTGTTTTTTTAAGTCAAATGAAGCAAGCAACTTTTCTTTCTCTCAAATGCCCATACTCTTAGTGAGGGAATTTGAGCCATGCACATAAAGAAGATTGTGTATTTGGTAACTAGAACGAAGAATTCAGCAAAGGAGACATACTCAAAAATAAAGTTTTAAAATCACATTTTAATTATATTGCATTAGTTAGCTGAATGACTCATTGAAGATTCAGAAAATACTGTCCTTGGTATTCTCTAGAAATTCTCTGCCCCCCACCTCCACCTTTTCTTAATGGAAGACATACAGGCAGCTTTTCAGCAAATGTATCATATGGAAGCACAGTTACCTACACCTGTGACCCAAGCCCAGAGAAAGGAGTGAACTTCATTCTTACTGGGGAGAAGACTATCTATTGTACCAGCAACAGTAAGAAGAGTGGGATCTGGAGTGGTCCTGCTCCACGTTGTGAACTTTCGACATCTGCAGTTCAGTGTCTAAAACCACAAATAGATAGAGGTCAAATGGTATCTATTTTGAAAGATAAATATTCCTATAATGACACTGTGATATTGTCTTGTGAATCTGGCTTCAACTTGAAGGGCAGCAAGAGAATTTGATGCAATGCCCAGGGCACATGGGAGCCATCAGTACCAGTATGTGAAAAAGGTGGGTGCTATCAGAACATGAATCATTTCAAAAATTTATAATTTATAGGAAGGGACTATGGACTTTACACAGGGCCCTTTGTAGTCCCTATACATTCAGTCACACAAGAGTGGATATACATAACAAAGAAGTCTTTCTTAGCCCTCCCTCGCCTCTATGGAAACACTCTAAAGTTTACTAAGTTGTTCATTTCTTTAAGAAATATAAGGGCAAAAATACTTGTTTGCCTTAACAGTATTTTTTTTCCTGGTTTTTAGAGACAGGGTTTCTCTGTAGCTTTGGAGCCTGTCCTGGAATTAGCTCTTGTAGACCAGGCTAGCATCAAGCTCACAGAAATCCATCTGACTATGCTTCCTGAGTGCTGGGATTAAAGGCATGCACCACCACTGCCCAGCTTTAACAGTAATTTTTAAAAGGGAAATTACAAAAGCTTTCAAAGATTTCTTAGTTGTGTTGTGCTGGATGCTGAAAACATCAATTCAATGATGTTTTGTTAGGTATTTGTTGTTTGTAAACAAATTTGTTGTAAACCAAACTAATCCACTGTTTAATAATCCTTAAGGTTGAAGAAAGCCACTTGTTGTCATAAGACTCTTACAACTTAACTTACCCACCTCCATTAATCTGTGCATCACCACAAGGTCCTGGACTATCAGCAAAATTTCAGGAAGTCTGTCTCCAACAGAGGCTCTATGGTGTCTCATGACTTTGCCTTTCTTTTACCCAGCTTTCAGTTCAATTTTCCCTGCCTGCCTAAGTTCTGCCCTATCAACAGGTCAAGGCAGTTTCTTTATTCATTAATGATATTCACAGCATACAGAGGAAAATCCCACATCACCTTAAGCTGCAGAGAAAGCTGCTGACAGTCTGTTCTCATTCTCCTAGGCTTACAACTTTATATTTTATTATTTCTACATTTCTATTTCTAGAACCTACACTCTTATAATTTTTAGTCTTGGACTCTTCACTTTGATTTATGATTGCCAGTAAGTCAGCTTCAAAATGAGAAAATGAAAACATTTTAAAATAGAATACAAGATAACAAACTTTGAAAGAATTGGTATATACCTAAAGCAATTCAGTTTATAAGTTTTTATAAGTCACAAGCACTTTTTATTTTGGTTTTTTTTTTGAGACAGGGTTTCTCTTTAGCTTTGGAGCCTATCCTGGAACTAGCTCTTGTAGACCAGCCTGGCCTTGAACTCACAGAGATCTGCCTGCCTTTGCCTCCTGAGTGCTAGGATTAAAGTAGTGTGCCACCACCACCCAGCCACAAGCACTTTCGAAAAGAAGTTTATTGCTATTTTTCGCAAATGTTTGCACATGAGAATGAATGCTCTCTATATAAATACAAAATCTGGAATAGTAGATACTTATGAGCCTATGATTTGTTATCTGAATTCAAAATATATGAGGAACCACCTGCAAAGACATTGTATCCCATAAACCAAAAGTCTTTCACAGATTAACAGCAACAAGAAAAATAAAATCTAAGAAAATAAAGAAAATAAAAATAAGAAAATAATTAATACTTGGGAAATTGATGCCTCAAAACTAGGATGCTGTGTATAGTAATTTTGCAGCATAAAATGAATACAATTCAATGATAATTTCCAACAATTTTTAACAGAAAATTTGATTACAAAGCTACATTCAGAGTGGAAACACTCAGATTGAACAATGAGATTATGAAAAAATAGTCACAGATTGATATAATAGGACTTCTTGCTGGAAAGTGGTGGTGTATATCTTTAATCCCAGCACTTGGGAGGCAGACACAGGCAGATCTCTGTGTGTTCAAAGACAGAGAAACCCAAAACTCAAAAAAAAAAACTTACAACAAAGCTATAACAATCAAGAATGTGAACAATATTTAAGATATTTAGAAAAATACAATAATTTAATATCTGCTTCCTTTCACACATATTATAGTATAAGATATAGAGTCTGCCCTATCTACCTGCCCAACACCATACACAGCTGAATAACATTGGTAGCTCCTTTTGTCCCTGGAACTAAACATCACTGAATCATATCATTGTGGCTGGTGATAGCAGAAAGTTAGTAGCATTCTAATTATGTATTGCCAAAAGAAACTCAACATCACCATAGTTCTACCACCTTTTAAAATATTTGAAACATTTATATTACAAACTTCAATGTGGAATGCAATATTCAGTTTTCCAATCTGTCTTCCCACTACACACCAAAAGCATGCTCCTATGTGTATATAGACAGTGATATTACAAGCATAATATCCTACCATACTAGAGCTGCAGAGTCTCCCTCTTCCCAGGAAATCCACACACTGGAGGCTCAGAGGACAAGGACCACTGGTCAGGTCACTACACAGACCAACAGAACCATAGCCTGGCTCATGGTCCATCAAAATTCCAGCAGAAATGACAGCTCAACTGACCTTCTCCAAACACCCTACACTCACCATGGCATAGCTAGTGGTCTTCCTTACAACTCATTACAACAAAAGCAGAGAAGAATCCTAGAAAGAACACCTGTAGGTTACCTGCCACTATTATTTCTGCTTGCTAAACATTGCCAGAGTCACTCACTAGCTAAGGCCACCCAGCTAGGACTCAGAATATTATCAGCTCCCCTACTGGGTGAACAGAGATCAAATTACTCAGATATCACAGAACTTTCTGCTCTACCCTTCCAGTCTAGTGCACAGGGCCCTAGTCTAGAAAGTTAGTGTTTTAGTAGACATTACTCCACTTTCCGAGAGCATAACCTGTTCCTCATCCAAAGCACAGGGTCCTTTGTGTGTACATCCCATTACACACTCAATTTGCAGTGCAGTCAAACCATTGCCTCATACCTGGGAAATCCTGCAGCCAAACATATGTCACATTCACAACTGTTGTTAAAGAAAAGCAGGCCATTAATTAGAAAACACTGAAGCGTCATTGTAGGGCTTGAGAACAAGAAATAGAATGTGGATGTGATAGAGTTATAATCTCAAAAAATTATTTTGAAAAGTTGAAACAGGCTTTATGACCATGTGCTCCAGAAACTAGGGATTTGTATTAGAGCTCATCAAAGATTTCTCAAATATTTTATCTCAGAGTATGTATCTTAAACCAGTAAAATAACAGTCCTGTTATGCTTGGCCACAACATTTCTCTCTGATCTATTTTGGTAACTATTGTAACTATAGCAATTTGGTTTCATAATAAGATCAGTCAAGATTCTTGATTGCCTGGTCTGTGGACACCAAGAAATGACCATCAGGACATTTATGGAGCATCTAAAATTGATTACCTAGTTCCATATTGCTAATATCAACTACTGTTGAAGTAGGAAAGTTCTCAACAACTGTCTTGTCTCTCTCTTTCTGCACTGTGAATCTACCAGCTTCAATCTTTGTCTATGCACTCAATTCTTGCACAGATCACTCTTCATCTATAATCATACACTAAAAGACAGAGAGACTGGAGGTCACTCATTAGCTGGTTTATTTTTCCTTTTTACTGACCAGTCAAAGCCCAGTCCTAAAGAAGTTGTAGGACTATCTACCCAGCACTGGGCAGTAGAGGCAGGGTTAGGTATTTAAAGAAATTCTCAATTACATAGTATGAGGCAACATCACAAGCTCATAGTTTCCCATGTCAGGATGGCAGAGCCTCCCCACACTCAACAAAGATCAGAGCCCAAGGGCAATGATCCAGGTCACCACAAAGAATGAAAGATCCTATCTGGCTTACAGTTCATCCCTGTCCAAACAGCTCTGAAAGCTCTGCCAAACTGCTCTTCCTGGTCTGGGGATAGTGGCTCCTACATTCACCACGGCATGGCTTGTGGTCCTCCTTACAGCTACTTAGAGCAAAACAAGAGAATCCTGAAAGAACCTGTAAACTAGCTCCTACCCTTATTAGCTAGGACCACCCAGCTGGGATTCAAGACATTAGCAGTTACCCTCCTAGGTGAGCAGAGATAAATGTCTCAGAAAGCAAAAATCCTCCAGGTTTGTCCTTCCACACTATGGTCAGACAAGATCATAATCTGGGAAATTTGTAGTTTAGTAAAATCTTCTATTCTCCCAGAGCACTTCCTGTTCCTCCAAAAAACTGGGTCCTATGTGTACATATTCCATTACACACTCAAGGTCCAGTGTAGCCAAGCCTTTACTTCATAGCTGGGAGGTCCTGCAACCAAACACAGATTACATTCAAATAGTACTTGTTCAAAAAGTCATGAATTAGAACACAATGAAGGGTCTATGGCAGGGCTTAGAGAAAGGAAAGAGATAGTGGAAATAATGTATTTATAATCCTGAAAAATTCTGTTAAAAAGTTGAAACAGGCTTTATGGTCATGTGCTCCAGAGATCAGGGATTTGTACTAGAGCACAAAAAGTACTACTCACATCATTTCTCTCAGAGCATACATCTTAAATATGGAAAATAAAATCATGGAAGGCAGAGTCACACCATTTAATTCAGCTCTTCTATTTTCTTGAACTACTGTGAATACAGTAAATTGATTTAATGATAAGTTAAGTTCTTTATATAGATTCTTGTATGCATGGTCTGTGGACCCATGAAATGGACAGTCAGCACATTTATAAAACATCAAAAATCGATCACCTCACTACTCACTGCTAATGTCAACTACTGTCACAGCAGGAAAGCTTTTACCCTCCTTCTTGCCCATCCTTTGCCTGTTGTGACTACACCGGCGTAATAATTAATTGGTCAGTGAACTCAGTTCTTACACAGGTCCCACTTCATTTGTAAATTCACAATAAAATTTAGAGAAGCTGGAGGATACTCATTCACAGATCTATTTCTCCTTCACACAGACCAGTCAAGGCCTAGCATGGTAGGAGTTGCAGGACTGTCTTTGCAGCACAAGGTAGCAGAGGCAGGATTCAGAGTTCACAGAAATTCTCAGTTACATAGTATGATGCAAGCCTGAGCTACAGGAGACAGTAATCTAAACCAGTTGTTCTCAATCTTCCTAGTGTTGTGACTCTTTAATAGAGTTACTCTTGAATAGTGGTCTCCCCACCTATAAAACTATGTTCACTACTACTTCATAACTATATTTTTGCCAGTTGTGAATTCTAAATATCTGTAATTTCTGATGGTCCTAGACCAGTCCTGTGATAGGTTCATTTGATCCCTGAAAAGGAGTATTGACCCACCAGGTTGAGAATCACTACTCTAAACTGATATAAATATAAAGATGAACAAATAAACAGCATATAAAAATGGAATGAAAATGAAAACCTGTTTTTTTTAAGTAATTTTATTAAATTATAAAAGTTTCCATTTCCGCCCTCTTCCCAACACCCTCCCACTCCCCCCACTCCCTCTCCTCCTCCCTTTTCGTCCCTTAGGGCAGTCAGGGTTTCCTGCCCTGTGGGAAGTTCAAGTTCCTCCCCCCTTCCTCCAGGTCCAGGAAGGTGAGTATCCAAACAGACTGGATCCCCAAAATCCAGTATATGCAGAGGAAACAAGTCCCAGTGTCATAGTCAATGACTTTTCAGAAAGACTTCGGGCCAGCCACTTTCAGAGAATCTGGCCAAATTCCGAGAATCTGGTTAGATCACGTCCTCGTTCAGGAACTCCTCCAGGATCAAGTCTCTTGCAAACCCTAAAATGGCTCCCTTAGCTGAGATATAAACCTCCCTGCTCGCACAGCCATCCTTCCTCCCTCCCCCCTCCCATTCCCCCAAGCCATTCCCAGTCCTCCCCCTCTCCCCTCTCCCTGACCATCTTCCCTTACTTCCACCCCCCCATCCCCCATGCACCCGAGTTTGCTTGGCAATCTTACCTAGTTCCTCTATTCAGGAGGATAACTATATGATTTTCTTCAGGTTCACCTTCTTATTTAGCTTCTCTAGGATCACAAATTCTAGACTCAAAGACCTTTAACTATGGCTAGAATCCGCTTATGAGTGAGTCCATACCATATTCCTCTTTTTGGGTCTGGGTTACCTCACTCAGTAAAGCGTTTTCTATTTCCATCCATTTGCATGCATAATTCAAGATGTCATTGTTTTTTACCGCTGAGTAAAACTCTAATGTATATATGTTCCACACCTTCTTTAACCATTCTTCTATTGAGGGGCACCTAGGTTGTTTCCATGTTCTGGCTATTACAAATAGTGCAGCTATGAACATAGTTGAACAAATACTTTTGTAGTATGATAGGGCATCTCTTGGGTACATTGGAGCACCGGACTGAGTCCCCAAAGGTCCAAATGAGGAGCAGAAGGAGGAAGAACATGAAAAAGGAAATCAGGACCATGAGGCGTGCGATCACCCACTGATACAAGGGAACTGATCTAATGAGAGTTCACCAAGGCCAGTTGTCTGGGACTGAGCGAGCACGTAATCCAGCCAGATTCTCTGAACGAGGCCGGATTCTCTGAATGTGGCTGGCCCGGAATCTTTCTGAAATGCCATTGACAATGACACTGGAACTTGTTTCCTCTGCATATACTGGATTTTTGGGATCCAGTCTGATTGGATGCTCACCTTCCTGGACCTGGAGAGAGGGGGGAGGAGCTTGAACTACCCACAGGGTGGGAGACCCTGACTGCTCTTGGGGATGGAGAGGGAGGAGGGGAAGGAGTGGGGGGAGTGGGAGGGTGTTGGGAGGAGGGGTGGAAATGGAGACTTTTGTATTTTAATAAACTCTGAGAACAAAAAAGAAAATGAAAATCTGGGAAACATTAGAAAATAGAAACAAAGAGATTATAGCAGTAATGCCTTTGAAGAAAATGAAATCTAAAATATAATAACCAATAATTGACTTTTTAAAATGATAGAAAATAATTGAACACTTAATTATACTGACTTTGAAACAAGAATAGGCACTTCCCTGGTAGGGAGAATGCCATTAATATGAGAATGTATGACTTTGTCCCATGTAAAATGTTAGCTGCTGAGTGCTGTACGCTGACACATGGAGTCAATGGCTCATGTCTCAAGTATCTGAGCTGACTTCACTGAGTCAACCTGGACTGAACATATATGCATGGGAGAGTTCACTAACTGGAAACTAAATATGTAGCAGTTCAAGCTATCCTCACTAAACTGAACACCCACCAGTCTCTGTCTTCATTCATATGCAAGGAATTAATGTATAATGGGAAATTACACAGAAAGTCACACACAATGCCCAACCAGGTCCTTCTTTGTAATGGATACCCCTGAAGCTCAGTCCCTTAAACTTCATTGTGTGATCTAGTTATTGTCCAGTCTTTCCCCTTTCCAATATACACAGTATACTGCTCCTACTCTTCTGAACTGAAGGAAGAAGCCATGCTCCACACAAATCCTTTTATTGTTATTGCAATGGATGCCCCACAATATGACTCAAAGTGGTAATTTTAGGACTCTGTGGTGCAGCATACTTGTAATCCAAAAATTTATGGTGGTTAGCCAGGAGGATAGCAAGGGCAATGCCCTGTGGGGCTGCAGAGAGGATTCAAGTCCACCTCAATCAGTATAGGGGACATTGACTGTAAACTGCTTTTCTAAAAACTGAAAAATGCAGCTACTCGAGAATTATTATACTTTCATGGCCCATGGGTTGTGACCCTGAAATGGACCCTTGAGCAGCATGTTAGAGACCTTTTATCGGGATGTGGGTCTTTTGGCTGGTTGTAAATCATGGTTGTCTCATTTGTTATAGGAATGTATCTTAATGACTGATTAATCCTGGAGAACAAACATTTGAATCTAATAATACTAATCTCTAACAGGCATGGTTAGCATATTAATCTTTGGGGAATTTGGGATGCAGTCCTCCTTTACTGAAATTCTACTTTGTGTGGCTTAATGTCTCCTAAGAACTAGTAAATTCTTATACCATTAATTCTATTATCAATTATGCCCTCTTACTTCACAGTTTAGCTGTGGTGTGCACAGTTATAATATACACAGGAGAAACCATTTGTGAGCTCCATAAAATTAACTGCAGATGGATAATAAACATAAATGTTAATTCTATTATTAATTATTAATTCTATTAATATTACTAATTCTATTATCAATTATGCTCTCCTACTTCACAGTTTAGCTGTGGTGTGCACATCTATAATATATACAGGAGAAACCATTCGTGAGCTCCATAACGTTAACTGCAGATGGATTATAAACATAAAGTTAAAAGTGCAGAACTTCTGAAGATACTGGAGAGACCAGTAGTCTCCGAGTTTGGAATATTTGGTGGTATCTCTCCACAGGCGACAACATAAGCACTACAGGCACCACCATTTGCGGCTCTCAATGCTCTGCTCTGTGCAGACACAGCCCAGGCAGTGAAGTTATTCAGAGACTGCAAGCAGGGTGTTGCAAGGATCACTTAGGACTACTTGGGATGATGCAGGAACACACTAAATTCTGTGTTTGTCCACTGGTTCCCAGCCAGCCAGGAGAGGATGCACCACACCAGACGCCAGCCTCAGAAGTCCACTCCTCCTTATTTGGGGACAGAGGGCCCCTCACTTGCCAAGCCCAACCACTCATTTGCCTGTAGGGAGAGCAGCATGTGGTGAGAGTAGCCCCAGGCACAAAGGCCGGCCACTCATCCCCACCTGGGGAAATTGGCCCATTACTCACCTTGATCCACCACTCCGCCAATCTGGGAAGAGCAACCACTCACTCACCATGGTGCTGCTGCCTCAATAACAAACTCTCTCCCCACAAGGGAGCCCAAGCCACAGTGCATGAGAGAGACTGTGATTTCTTCAGGAAGCTCTAAACTGTAACCCTTCTTCCAGAACAGCCCTTCCATTTGACTGATGGAGGTTTTGATTGGTTAGTGAGGTCTGAGTGTCAGAACCAGGTGAGCAGAAGGAATACAGCACAGCCTTCCCAGCACTGGCTGCTAAAGACAGACATATCCCAGATTGGCTGGAGATCTAGGTCAAATTCAACAGCAAGTCTCTTGCTAATGTAAATCAATGGGTTCGGTTTAAAAAGGAAGTATACAAATTCAGAAAGATTTGAGATGTAAGAATTAGTTATTATGAATCTTGAGCTAACCAGCCAAACAGTGTTGTAATTAATATGTTTTCTGTGTGAATATTTGGTTCTAGATGGCTCTGGAAACTACGTGAGCAGTCTCCAACTACAATCCTGGATATCTACAACTGATAAGAAAGCTACTCTGACTGTTATTAAGCCAGGCTATACCTGAAACTGTGGAAAAAAATGTATCCTGAATACTTATAGCTCTGAAGAGAAAGGTACCCTGACTGTCATGTCAGGATATACTTACAGCTGTAAAGGGAAAGTATACTGGATACCTACAACTATGAGGAGAAAGAAATTCTGACTGTTGAGAAGTCTGGCTGTAACTGAAGCTGGGGAGGGAAGGTAGCCTGATACCTAAGGTTTTAAATATAAAGGTACTCTGATTGTTAGAAGTCAGGCCATACCTACAGTTGTAAAAGGAATGTGTACTGGATACCTACAACTATGAGGAGAAAAGGTATCCTTGTGGAGGCCCAAAACTATGAGCCTATTTCCACCTTGTCTGAAGGTCAGAGTTTGAGGGTGCTCAAAATTGTTAACAGGTGTGGCTACACACCCTGACCTAAGGTGTGGTTGTTTCGTATTTTGGACTTTAAGAGGGCCCATACAGGTAAATCCACTCCCCCTTTAGCAAAGGTGGGAGAATTCAAACATACTTCTGCTCCTTCCTTTGAATTAATAGGTTTGACCTAGGGAATGACTGCCTTTAGGATACTTGGTCTAGGGTGGGTTCACTGCCTGAATAACAAATTATTTTTGTCAATAATGAAGGACTTGATGGAGCAAAGTATTGAAGCAAGGAGCTGTTCTAGTTGTCCTCTGCATCATGATAAAGCAGCCTTTTGTCTTCTTCCCCCTGTTGTATTGGGGTATAAATGTATATGAAAAATTAACTACAGGTAGATTTACAGTATTTACTGGAACCCCTCCAGGTACTATCCTTTGCTTTTGTTTCATTATTTTAACTTGTGTCTTCATTCTCTTTACTTATTTTTCTAATCCCCATGCCCCTACCCTGGTAAGTGATATATTTATCAAAGATGGTCCCTAACATATACTGAATATTGGGAAGTCCAGCTATACCCGAGACTGTGTTCCAGTGGGAGATGCTCTCCCTGTAGGATGTAGCAATCCTACTCCTCTCCAAGAGAGCCGTCACAGTTGGGACCTGCTTTACTCTGCTAAGAGAGCTTCAAAGCAGAAATGTCCATTGCTTAGAGATTTCCACTTCTCTAATGGAGTTTCCCAGCAGAAGTGTCCAATGCTTCTCTGTTACACCCCACTAGGGAGTTTCCTAACAGATACGTCAATATTTTTTTCCTCAGCTTCAGCCCAAATTGTTACTTCTCTGCTTCACTGGAGTAAATGGAAAACTGAGGCAGAAATATTGCAGTATCTGGTGAAGAGTTGCTACTTCTGCTCTGCTCCTTTAACGGAGTTTGCCAGCATTGGTGACCAAAGCTTCTCTGTTCCAATCCACTACAAAGATTCTTATCACTCCAGTGAAAGATCTTAACCCAAAATTCATTCAAGAAATTTATTTGGAAGGGATGAATGAAGGAGATGGGCTGCCTCTGCCAGGGCAGAAATGGGCAGTGGTCAACTGAACATGTATAGAACTTATATAGGACTTCTTAGGGGCAGAGTTTTCCCATGGAGAAGATTCTCAGGGTGTGAATTGGTTAGATGTCCATCTCTGATCTTGAACAATGGAGACAGAGATTGGCTGGATTTCATGCTCAGGGGCTGGTAGATCTCAAGCTTAGGGATTAGCTGGTTTTGTGCTCAGTTGGTCAAGGGTAGAGTGTGTTTCTTTGGCTCTTGTTTCAGGGACAAAATGTGTTCTTCCACTGGCCCCATAAAACCTTTTGAGTTTGGATTCAGGGTCAAGTGTTTCTTTCATTGGCCTTGGATTCAGGAACAAAGTGTGTTTCTTTGTCTTAATTTTAGAGTCAGGATTTATTTCTTTGTATCCAGTTTCAGAGTCAAAATTATGTATTTAACTGGCTCTAGTTTCAGGGTCAGAATGTGTTTCTTTGGCTGGCACATTTACCATACACATAGGGCTTCATAAATTCACAAATTCATCTTACCATGAGTTTCTAAGTACAAACAGTATAAAAAGAACATCATAATGCTTGAAAAGATTGTTAACACTGTCAAATTTATTTCTACAGAAGAAATAGTCTGGTGTTGTAGGTGGAGGATGCTTGTTCATTCATGGCTGCCCAGACCCAAAATAATGACACAGAAACTACATTAATTAAAACACTGCTTGGTCTATCAGGCAGGATTCTTATTAACTAACTCTGACATCTTAAATTAACCCATCTCTATTATTTTGTATTTTACCATGAGACTTGTGATTTACCAGTAAGATTCCAGGGTATCTGTCTCCTTCAGCAGATAAATGGAGTCTGACTCCACTTTCTTTTCTCCTCTGTCTCTGCTTGGAATTCCTGCCTTGCTCTATTTTGCCCTGCCATAGTCCCAAAGCAGCTTCTTTATTAAACAATGGTAACAAAATACATTCACAACATACAGAGGGGAATTCCAAATCACTGTGTAGCTGATTATAAATGTTTTGGCTAAAGATCTTATCAAATACTTTATAAAAAGTAGTCCTCAGTATTTTTTTCAGGTAGTCAATGTATACTGCAATATGCAAAGATTTTAACAGATTGTTGCACACAAAAACTTTTACTCCTATATAAAGTACAAAGATTTATCATACTGAATATATTTATAGGGTTCCCTGCAGTATGATTTTTCTCATGATTTAGATTATTCATACATGCAAATACTTTCATAGAGTTTATCTCCAGTGTGTGATCTTTTATGCATTTGAAGAGTACTGTGAAATGCAAAGGTTTTACCACACTGACTACATTCATAGGTTTTCTCTCCAGTTATGATAAACAAAGCCTTTACCACACTAATTACATACATGTTTCTCTCCACTATGGGTTCTTTTATGTATTCGAAGATTACTGTGATATGCAAAGGCTTTACCACAATGATTACATTCATAGGGTTTCTCTCCAGTATGGATTCTTTCATGTATTCGGAGATAACTGAGACACACAAAGGCTTTACCACACTGACTACATTCATAGGGTTTCTCTCCAGTATGGCTTCTTTCATGACTTCGTAGATTACTGTGCTCTGCAAAGGCTTTACCACACTGATTACATTCATAGGGTTTCTCTCCAGTATGGCTTCTTTCATGCCTTTTCAGATGACTGCTATGTGCAAAGGCTTTACCACACTGATTACATTCATAGGGTTTCTCTCCAGTATGGCTTCTTTCATGAGTTTGTAGATTACTGTGCTGTGCAAAGGCTTTACCACACTGATTACATTCATAGGGTTTCTCTCCAGTATGTGATCTTTTATGCTTTTGAAAAGTACTGTAACGCACAAAGGCTTTACCACACTGATTACATTCATAGGGTTTTTCTCCAGTGTGTGTTCTTTTATGGATTTGATAACAACTTTGATATACAAAGGTTTTACAACATTGATTACATTCATACGGCTTCTCTCCTGTGTGTGTTCTTTCATGCATTTGAAGAGTACTGTGATATGCAAAGGCTTTATCACACTCACTACATTTATAGGGCTTCTGTCCAGTGTGTGTTCTTTTATGCCTTTGAAGATTACCGTGCTGTGTGAAGGCTTTATCACACTCATTACATTGATAGGGCTTCTCTCCACTGTGTGTTCTTTTATGGCTTTGAAGATGATTGTGCCGGGTGAAGGCTTTACCACACTGATCACATTCATAGGGTTTCTCTCCACTGTGTGTTCTTTTATGCCTTTGAAGAGTACTAGAATGTGTAAAGGCTTTACCACACTGATTACATTCATATTGCTTCACTCCAGTATATTTTCTTTTATGCATTTGAAGATGATTGTGATGTGAAAAGGCTTTACCATGCTCATTTCCTTCATAGGGTTTCAATCTAGTACGTGGTTTTTCATGCCTGTGAAGATGACTGTCACATGCAAAGACTTTAACACATTGAGTATACACAGTTTTCTCTCTAGTTTGACTTTTTTCATGCCTACAATGATAGTGGTACATGAGAAAGCATTACTACATTTAATACATTGTTGACTACTTTTATCTGTATATATTAATTTTACAATTTAGTACTATTTTAAAAAGGAATTATATGTTAAGGTTTTATCACCATGTTTACAATCTTGTTTCTCCCCTTTATTAAGGCTTCCTTTTCATCTTTGAAGATAACTGACAACAGTCTTTATTACATGGTTCACATTTACAGAATCTTTTCTTCTGAACAAGAATTTTAATGTATTTGAAGAGAACTGAAAAAACTCAGAGCTTTACCACTCTTATTGCATTCATAAAGTTTCCTATACTGTGATGCTACATTTGCTAAGTGAACTATGACAAACAGAAGTTTTTACACAGTCCTAATTCTCATGGTGCTTTTCTGAAATATGAGTTTGTTGATATATTAACAATGAGACTAGAAAACCAATTACTTGTATACTTGTACATCAAATTCAACAAGTAACTCAACATGGGGACTGCTAAATGTCCTCTATTTGTTCTGAGAGAGAAGTATGTTATATCTTTTCACATCCCTATGCTCATGTGACTTATATGCCAAGTAACATATGATATACCTATTAAAGGAAGAATAATAAATGTAAGGTTTCCATATTGAGTTCACACAGTTTGACTTTCTGTCCTCCTAGACTTGAGGTATCTTAATCAAGACCTCCACAATAGCTGCTCCTTGATTCATGACTCTAACTGCTCCCTCACTAAACTTAACATAGTCACAAGTATATGGGTTAAACTACCCTTTCTTTGGACTATTAGTATAATAGAGAGTTTTAGAGACATACTTATCACCTTTTCAACATGTATATCTTTTATAATATGAATAATATGAAATAAATGGATTGACAATTTTACAGTATAGCTCTCATTGTATTATGATGCAAGTGGTAATATAGGTTAATATATTGTTTTCTTGACTTCTTTCTTAAAAGAATGACTTTCAAATGCAGTTCATCTATTTGAATTTAATGTATATGATTTTGTGTGATTTTAATAATCATCAATGCATTTTATTATCTACACTGTTGCTTTTGTTTAAAACATATAGGATACATTACAAATTCTTCAGAGGTACATTTGTATCAGCTTATACATGCAAATTACCTTTGATGTCTTCTAGAACTGTGACAATGTTCTTCAATATTATGATCTTCCCAACAGTATCCTAAAATATAGTGGCAGAAAAATGTATGTTATTTTTAAAAAATTGTGAAAAAAAAGTGATCATTTGAAGCAAACCTTGAAACCATGCCAGATTTATTAACCCCATTCTTTTATCTCAATCATGTTACAAAAGAGCATCATTAATCAATGAACGGTTGTCCCCTTATTTGAAACATGAAAGATAATACAGTCTTACCTATAGTAGTGAGGTTTCGGTAGGTCTCCAGCATCACATCTTTGTAGAGATTCTTCTGGGAAGGATCCAGCAAAGTCCATTCTTCCCAAGTGAAGTCGATATGCACATCATCATAGGTCACTGCATTCTAAAATATCCCATACAGGTGTAAAACAGAAAGCATGATTTCGACAACATTGCAAATGTATACTTCTTTGACAGTATAGTTATATAATTCTGGTGCTCCCCATTCTTATTCCATGACATAGAGATCACAATTTAATCACCAAGTCACTTTAGAAGCACACTGAATAGGAGGTTCGCCTCTGTCATTTCTGAACCCTTTGAATGGGATATCACCTTGCAAGAGAAATACCTACTAACCAACAATGAAAGATATGTAAACAGATCAACAGTACAGAATACATATTAGAGAAATTGCATGAATGATTAATTCCTAACTATAAAAAAGAAAAATAATATGAAAAAGCTGGATGCATTGAATCATGCTTCTAATCCTTGCAATTAGAAGGCAGAGGCATGCGTCTGAGTTGCACACAAGCCTAGTCCATGCAATCACTTCTAGAAGAGCCAGAAATACTTATTAAACACCTGTTTCACATGAAAAAAATCAAACAAACATAAAAGTTAGAAATAACTCATAGGATTTTGCTGAAGTTCCTACAAAGAGCTATGCATTCACTTCAACTCTTTATTCATCTACAAGAAACCTGAAGTGCCCCAATTTAAACTGCAACAGAGATAAGATTTTACTAAAAGACACTGTGTGTTTAAAAAGTTACACATGGACAGATGGAAACAATAGCAATTAATATGATGATTACAAATAATCAACACAGAGCATGAAAGATAACTCAACAGTAAACAGCCCTCCTGGTCTTGCATACAGATGGGCTCAAGGACTTACATGGGGGATCATAACTATCCATTATTCCAAGTTCAGGGTGTCCAGTACCATCTTTTGATCAATGTAAGGACCTGGTACTCACATGGTGCATATCCATGCATACACAGAAAATACTCTTTTTAAAATAAAAATTCAAAACAAAGAAAACAGGCAGCCTCTGTCAAATTTTAAAAATTCAAGATATGGGTGAAGTTCAGTACAACAGCATATACTTGATAGGAACAAAGCCATCATATAACAATATAAAAACAGAAAAGCCAGGAACGTTGGCTTTAATCCCAGCACTTGGGAGTCAGAGTCAGAGGATGTTTTTGGAAAAGAGGTTTTGTTTTTTTTTCCACAGAGGATGAGAACCTATGGATTCCTTCCAGAATAAGGTGTGTTGATGGACAAAGATAGGTATCCATGAACCCTCAAAAATACTTTGCCCAACAAAAACCAGAAAGCAGTTTGCAGAAAACTACTCCAAAATTCCCAAATATTGTTTATAAATGTTTGTTTACATTTAAAGGGGAAATGATATAGAGATAATACATTGCATTTGCATAGATCTTGGTCTATTGAAATAAATCTAAGGTCAATTTTGTTAAATGAATCTCTGTTCTTGTTTAAGGTTCTTGTTCAGTTCATTTAAAGATGCAATGTATAGTTAAGAAATACAAATTAATAGATAGTCATTTATAATAGTTAAACTTGTAGTCATGTTAGTTAGGCTTTCTAGATGTACAGAGATATATTTCATATGGAATGGTATTCTTAAAATATTTCAAAGACATACAGAATATGGCATTTTAAATGTTTTAAAAACTTAGACCTTTTCATGACAGTCTCTGGTAGCACCAATTATTTCAGAGAGGTTGATGGGCACTGAAGAAACTCATTATGGAATTTGCCTTCAATGTGACAAGGATAGTGATTGCGGCAAGAAACAGCTCTTGCCTGGATTGCTTGATGGTATGTTGTACAAATTGGACATGCAGGACCTACAAAAAAATGACTGCAAAAGTTGCCTAAAGAAGGGGAGACAGTTCCTGCTTCATGAAAGAGTCTGATAGACATTTCATTCTGCAGGACACAGAAAAAAAAGGTGACTGAGAACCCGGCAATATAGGTGGAACTGTTTTGAAATTTTCTGCTTCATGGAAAAGTCTGCCAGACACTATGGGCCTGTAGGATGAAAACAGATGTCTCAATATTACAGAAGAACTTTGGGTGACTGTCTAGGCAGCAAGATGTCTTTGTCAATTCTAGAGTTTTAGAAGTGCTTATAATTACTTAGGTAATAAACATCCTTCTGGAGTCTTTGCTGGAGTTGAAGAAAGACAGTTTTATAATTATAAATGATAGATTAGATATAAAACTTTAGATTCACAAAGACAGAATAGATGATAGAGCATTTTCCTTGATTTACCAAATGTAAATGAACTAAATATTGTAACTATAATTCTGCCTTGATAATTTTTTATAATTTTATATAATTTTGTTATATGTAATCTTGCCATATCAAAGTTAAAAACTTCCTTTTTATTTAGACAGAAAAGGGGAGGTGATGTGCGATTCCCCTCTGTGAATGTGAATGTTTTATTCCCATTGATTAATAAAGAAAAATGCTTTGGGCCCTATGGCAGTACAGAATTAAAAAAGGTGGGGATGCCAAGCAGAGATAAAGGAGAAAAGAAGGCAGAGTCAGGGAGATGCCATGTAGCCACTGAAGGAGACAGAAGCTGGATGGAACCTTACTGTTAGACCACAGCCATGTGGTGAGACACAGATTAATAAAAATGGGTTAATTTAGGATCTAAAATTACTTAATAAGAAGCCAAAGCTATTGGTTATGCAGTCTTATAATTAATACAAGTTCTGTATTATTATTATGGGTCTGGGAAGTGGGGAAATGACCAAGCAACCTATGTCTATACTAGGATATAATGAAGTTTGCAAGCTATACAGCATACACAAGATTAATGTCTAAGTTCAATTGTACTGTTAAGTATTCATGATTCCTTGACTACTAAGGGATCATACAAAGAAGCATAAATCAGCCTGAATGCTTCACTCCCTGAGGGAATACATCAGTTTGTCAGGAACTGGGAGGTATATTGTGACCCAGGAACCATGGCCTTTAATCTAAAATACCTATGACACAGATCTCTCAAGGTAGTTAGGTCAGGCCAACTCCATGGTTCCCTGAAGAGCCTACTGCCCTCTAAAATCCTATGACCTTGACCTCCACTGTCTGCCATCACTCTCAGCATTCCCATCTTCTAGGTCCTACAAGAACACCTGATTAAGCTCTTTGTCCACTTTTCTGATATCTTCAGCATTCTCATGAGAGTCAACATTCCCAGGTCCTTTGCAGCAACAAAATCCCCTTTGAAACCCATGTTTGTTCCACCTTTCTTTCTGTTGCTGTTATTAAATTATGGAATCAAAAGCAACTCAGGTAATGAACATGGTTATTTGGTTGTTAACCTTATTTCACAATTCCTTTTTATGACTGCTTAGAATAGATACTCAATATAATAACTAAAGGCAAAACATGTGGAATCATTGTTTTCTGGCTTTCACTCTTACTTTGTCACTGTCTTGTGCTCAGCTAGTTCTCCTATCTCTCCCAGGGCTGCTTGTTCAGAGATATTGCCAACTCAGTGGAACAGTCTTCCTATATCAATCAAAATCAACACAATCTCTCTCAGATGCCTTTATCAGATATTCTCAGTTGGTATTTTCTCAGATCACTCTAAGCTATGGCATGCTGATAGTTGAGGCTAATTAGAAAAAAGAAACAATAATATAAAAGAAGGTTTTAAAGATCCAAAGGCAACATAATATTCATATCAATCACTTAAGAAGCAAAAACACAAACATGAAGATAGACATGCCAAGAAATGGAAAGAAGCAAACATCTAAGACAAAGACAAGAAAAATAAAACTGTCTCTCCACAGAACCTTCACAAACCAATAAAAACTCAAGGAAGTCATAATATGAAAAGTCTGAATACTAAATTAGTGAGACCATAATTATCCAGAAAATAAACAATATACTTAGATAACAATGAATAAAATCAACAACATAGATTGGTGGCACTGACAAAGACACAAAGACATATTATGCTCCTTTAAATAAAAACTACAAGAATATAACCAAAATCAAACTGTAAGAAATCACTGACCACCACTCATCATAGACACTTCAGTTCTTTATCCTTTACCAATAACAGAAAATGGCTTTGGTGAGGAGAGCTGTTTCACCAAAACTGGAGAGATTCACTTGAAACCTTCTCATGCCTTAACTTCGTAGTAGTTTTGATCACTAAAAAAAAATCTCATTTTCTTACAGTAAAAAAAAGGATGTCTGTTAGAATCACTTAGACACCATTTTGCTCCCCCTGATTGATGATTGCCTGTATGTCTGCTATCAAAGTGAGGAAATGAAAACATTTTAAAAGAAAATGCAAAATAACAAATTTTTGAAGAATCAGTGGACAGCTAAAGCAACTTGTTTTACTCTAATTGCTTTATAAGTCACAGGCACTTTTGTAAAAAAGTTTATTGCTATAATTTTGCATATGTTTGTGCATGAGTGATAATGTATTCCATGTGTATACAAGTAACACAAAAAAGAGGGGTTCAGAAGCCCTGGATCTAAAATGGTAGAGTTGAGTCTCACAACTTGAGTGCAGGTATCTGAACTCAAGGTCACCTCTAAAATGAATATGTGCTGAGCTATCTGCCAACATCCATAATACGTTTTATCCAATAAACCAGAACTCTCTCACAGATTAACAACAAGAGCAACAAAACCAAATAAAAAATAAGTAAATAAATGATCCTTGGAAACATGATGCATCAAAATTAAGATGATGTGTCTCATAAATTTGTACCATAAATGAATATAGTACAAGAATTCCCAACAATTTATAACAGGAAAGCTGATTACAATGCTACATTCATATTGGAAGCACTCAGAGTAATCAATGAGATTATGAAAAAATAGTACACAGACTAATATAATATGACTTCTTTCTGGGTGGTGTTGGTAGAAACCTTGAATCCCAGCACTCAGGAGGTAGAGACAGGAGGATCTCTGTGAGTTTGAAACCAGCCTGATCTACAGAGTGAGTTCCAGGACAGGCTCCAAGGCTACATAAAAACCCTGTCTCAGGGGAAAAAATTACTACAAAGCTGATCAATAAAGAATGTGTATGATATTTAGGAAAGAATAAAGAGGATGGAGACAAAAAGCAAAGAACAAAGGGAAGAAAATATAGTCAGTATTAATCAAAAGACCAAAGGAAACTTAGTCAGGAAATGTGTAATCCTGACCGATGTTACCCAGCTACCTATGATTCTATGTGTATAGAAATTAAATAAATAAAGACTTCACAATTTTCACAAAATTACCTCAAAGTGACCCTGAAACTGTTGTTTCTGACCCTCCAGCTACTGATATTTCCTCTAGAGAGGCCCCATGCTCTAGAGCCCTCTCTGTAAAAAGAGATGATCTACTGCTATGGTTCTGCAGCCACTTAGACCTCCTTGTGTTTTCAGGTAAACCCCAGCCCCACTGATGCTCAATCCCAAAACAACAAAGAATATTTCTGGTTCCTGTCCAATGGGTTATAGCACAAGATATAGATTCTGCTCTATCTACCTGTCCAACACCATACACACCTAAGAAACCTCTGCAGCTCAGAAACTCCCTTTGTCCCCAGGAAGTAAACATCACTGAATCACACCATTGCACCTGGTGGTAGCAGAAAGTTAGAAACATTTTAATCATGCATTGTGAAAAGACAATCAACATCACCATAGTGATGTTTTAAACTATTTGAAACATTTATAAGACAAACTTGAAAGAAGACTGCAATATTCAGAAAATTATCAGCTTTCAAATCTGTCTTCCCACTGGACACCAAAAGCATGACTCTGTTTGTACACTGGACAATGATATTGCAAGCAAAATTCCTACCATGGCAGTCCTGCAGAGTCTCCCTCTCCCCAGGAAATCTCAGGAAACACAGGGAGGCTCAGAGGACAAGGAGCACTGCCCAGGCCATTACATAGAGCAACAAAACCACAGCCTGGCTCATGGTCCATCCAAATCCCAGCAGAAATGACAGCTCAACAGACCTTCTCTGAACACTCTAAACCCACTATGGTGTAGCTTGTGGTCTTCCTTACAACTTATTACAACAAAACTAGAGAAGAATCCTGGAAAGAACCTGCAAGCTACCTGGCACTATTATTCCTGATTGCTAAAACTTTCTAGCTGGGCCTCAAAATATTATCAGCTCCCCTAATGTGTGATCAGAGATCAAAGGACTCAGACAGCCAATGACCTCAGTCTCAAGCATCTGAGCTGACTTAACTGTGTCAACCAGGATTGAACATATCTGCATGGGAGAGTTCACTAATTGGAAGCTGAATACTTAGTAGTTCAAGCTCTCCTCCCTAAATTGTACACCCACTAATTCTGTCTTGATTCACATGGAAGAAATTAATGTATGATGGAAAATCACACAGAAAGTTACGCACTGTGCCCCATCAGGTCCTTGTTTGTTATGGAAACCCCTGAAACTCGTGACCTTAAATTTCAGTCTATGAACTAACTATTGTCCAGTGAGTTTACCCCCTCCAGTGTATACAGTACATGGTTCCTACTTTTCTGGTCTGAAGAGAGAAGTCATGCTCCACATACAAATCCTTTTAATGTTACTGTAATGGAGAGTCCCACTGCATGACTCAAACTGGTACTTTTAGAGCTCTGTGGTGCAGCATATTTGTAATCCAAAAATTTATGGTGCTTAGCCAGGAGGATAGCAAGAGTAATGCCCTGTGGGGCTGCAGACAGGATTCAAGTCCACTGCAATAAGCACAGGGGACACTGAGTCACAACTGCTTTCCTAAAAGCTGAAAAATGCAGCTGTTCTAGAACTATTATAATCTCCTGGCACACAAGGTTGTGACCCCATAATGGCCCTTGAGCAGAGGTCAGAGGCCTTTGAAGGGGAAGTGGGTCTTCTGGCTGGTTTGTCTCATTTGTCATAACTATTTGTCATTCCTAAAGGAATGTACCTTAATGGCTTATTAATCCTGGTGAACAAACATTTCCATCTCATCATACTAATCTCTAACAACAAACATAGTATGCATGCTACTCATCTTTGGATATTTGGGATGCAGCCCTCCCTCACTTAAATTCTACTTTGTGTGACTTAATGTCTCCTAAAAACCGGTAAATCCTTATACCATTAATTCTATTATCAACTATACTCTTCTACATCACAGTTTAGTAGCAGAGTGCTACTCTACACAGGAGAAACTGTTTACAAGCTATACGAAATTAACTACAGATGAATCCCAAACCTAAATGTTAAAAGTGCAGAACTTCTGAAGACCCAGGAGAGACCTGGAGTCTCCACATTTGGCGAATGTGCCACATGCAACGATACAAGCACGACAGACACCACTGTCTGCGGCTCCAGATGCTCTGCTCTGTGCAGACACAGCCCGGGTAGTGAAGTGATTCAGAGACTGCCAGCAGAGAGCTGCAAGTTTAGGACTACTGAGACAGGAAGACGCTAAACTCTGTGTCTGTCCGCTGGCTCCCACCCAGTCAGTGGAGGACCCACCACACAGGCTGCGAGCCTTAGCGAGCCGCTCCACCTAGTTTGGGAACAATGGCCCCTCGCTCGTCAAGCACAGCCACTCCTTTTATCTGTGGAGAGCAACCCCTCACTCACCATGGTGCAGCTGCCGAGATGACACGCTCTCGGCTCACAAGAGAGCCCAAAACAGAGTACATGAGAGAGCTGAACCAGAAGGGAAGTCTGACTCCCGGAAGAACCCTCCCATCTGACTGGCGGGTCTGCTGGAAGCTCTGATTGGCTGGTGACGTCTGAGTGACAGGACCAGGTGAGCAGAGGGGACACAGCATTGTGTTCCCAGCTCTGGCTGCTAATTTAAAGGCAGACTTATCCCAGATTGGCTGGAGATTTATGCCAAATTCAACAGCAAGTCTCTTGTTAATGTAATCAATGGATTCAGTTTTAAAAGGAAGTATACAAATTCAGAAAGAAGCTAATCAGATAATGTTGTACAAGAGGAACTTTGGATAACTCAAGAATATTATAAACAAAGTCTGCAGCAGTGTTGGGACTGATAATGACAGGCCCTTCTGTGAAAAGTCTTGAGTTTTGAGGATCTGAAACAACCCTTTCCTAAAGGCCCTGACCCCACATCATTACCAGCTCTACCCAGCAAATTCCCAAGATTAAAGACAGAGCTCTGATTTGCTCTATACATCAGGGCCTTAGAGAAATCTTCCAAAGCCTAGGCAGGTTGCCAAACTCAGAGAAGCCTAGTTTCAAGTATCTTGTAGAAGTTCTGCACTTAGCATTTGACATTTACATGTAAGGTCCATTTGGTGTTAATTTTGGGAGTGCTAAATGGCATCTCATGTCCTGTGTAATACGCTACTAAGTTGCAACATAGAAGAATAAAATTGGTGATATAAAGAATTGGTCAATGCTTAGGAGAAACCACAGAAAGACATTACTAAGAAAGAGAATTACAGACCAATCTCATTCACGAACGTTGCAAAAATATGCAATAAAATACTGGCAAATTGAATCCAAGAACACATCATTCACCATGATCAAGTCAGCTTCATCCCAAAGACACAGGGATGGTTCAACGTATGAAAATCTGTCAATATAATCCACTGTATAAACAAGCTGAAAAATAAAAACCATATGATCATCTCATTAGATGCCAAAAAAAGCTTTCGACAAAATACAACATCCCTTCATGATAAAGGTCTTGGAGAGAGCAGGGATACAAGGAACATACCTAATAAGAATTAAGGCAATATACATCAAACCAACAGCCAACATCAAACTAAATGAAGAGAAACTCCCAGAGATCCCACTAAAACTAGGAACAAGACAAAGCTATCCACCTTTTCCATATCTATGATATATAGTTCTTGAGGTCTTTGCTAGAGCAATAAGACACCAAAAGGAGATCAAGGGGATACAAATTGAAAAAGAAATCAAACTCTCACTATTGGCTGATGACATGATAGTTTACATAAGCAACCTCAAAAATTCTACCAAGGAACTCCTACACTCTTAAGCACTTTCAGTAATGTAGTAGGATACAAGATTAACTCAAAAAAAAAAATCAGGAGCTAGCCCTGTTGCCCTGCTGAGCAGTTCTTCCCAGAGAGGTGAGTGGGAGCTAGCCTGGCCAGCCTGCCTGCCTCTCCGGGAAGGGAGGACAGCCCTGCCCCCCTCAGCTTCTGCGGCAGGGTCTTCGGTGTTCCAAGGGACCCCTCCCCTCCCCCCACTGCTGCAGGCCCTTTGTCTCCTGGGTCCGGGGAAGACCAGCTAGCCCTGTTGCCCTGCTGAGGAGTTCTTCCCAGAGAGGGCTGAGGAGCTCTATCCAGAGAGTGCTGTGAAGTCCTACCCAGAGAGTGCTGAGGAGTTCTATCCAGAAAGTGCTGAGGAGTTTCATCCAGAGTGGGGGAGATGGGCAGGCGCCAATGCAAGAATTCCTCCAACAACCTGAAAGGCAACATGACATCGCCAGAATCCAGGGAGCTCGAAACTAGAAGAATTGAACACCCTACTCCAGAAGAAATAGAAGAAATCGACTCTAAGCAGATCTTTATGAAAATAATAGAGGAACTTAAACAGGAGGTGAAAATCTGCCGTAAAGAAATGGAAGATAAGTATAACAAAAAAATTGAGGAAATGAGTAAAGAATTGGAAGAGAAATATACCAAAAAGTTTGAAGAAATGAGTAAATCCGTAAATGAAATTCTGGGAAACCAAGAAAAAACAATCAAACAGGTAATAGAAACAGTCCAAGATTTGAAAACTGAAATGGAGTCAATGAAGAAATCACAAACCGAGGGCCGGCTGGCTATGGAAAATCTGGGTAAACGAACAGAGACTTCAGAAACAAGCTTAACCAATAGAATACAAGAGATAGAAGAGAGAATCTCAGACTCTGAGGACACCATAGAGAAATTAAACACTCTGTCCAAAGAAAACAGCAAATCCAACAAATTCTCATCACAAAACATTCAGGAACTGTGGGACACAATAAAAAAACCAAATCTAAGAATAATAGGAGTAGAAGAAGGAGAAGAATTGCAGATCAAAGGTCCAGAAAATATACTCAACAAAATTATAGAAGAAAACTTTCCCATCCTAAAGAACGATATTCCTATGAAGGTTCAAGAAGCATACAGAACACCGAATAGACTGGATCAGAAAGAAACATCCCCTCATCATATAATAATCAAAACACAAAGCATTCAGACTAAAGAAAGGATATTGAGAGCTGCAAAGGAAAAAGGTCAAGTAACTTATAAAGGTAAACCTATCAGACTTACACCAGACTTCTCGATGGAAACCATGAAAGCCAGAAGGTCCTGGATAGAGGTACTGCAGAAACTAAGAGACAATGGATGCAAACCCAGACTACTTTACCCAGCCAAGCTATTGTTCACTATCAACGGAGAAAACAAAATATTCCAGGATAAAAACAAATTTAAACAATACGTAGCTACTAATCCAGCCTTACAGAGAATACTAGAAGGAAAATCACAACCCAAGGAATCCAACATTCCCAACACTGCCTACATTAACTCAGACATCTAGCGACCCTTCACAAGCACAACTCAAAGAAGGAAAACACATACACACTACCACCCAAAAAAATGACCGGATTCATCGATCACTGGTCATTAATATCACTTAATATCAATGGTCTCAACTCACCTATAAAGAGGCACAGACTTAGAGATTGGATACGAAAACAGGATCCAACATTCTGCTGTCTACAAGAAACACACCTCAACCACAAAGACAGACACCTACTCAGAGTAAAGGGTTGGGAAAAGGTTTTCCAAGCAAATGGACCTAAGAAACAAGCGGGTGTGGCCATTCTAATATCTAACAAAATCGACTTCAAACTAAAATCAATCAGAAGAGATGGAGATGGACATTTCATACTCATAACAGGAACAATTCATCAGGAAGAAGTCTCAATCTTGAATATCTATGCCCCTAATATAAAGGCACCCACATATGTAAAAGAAACTCTTCTAGAACTCAAGGCAGTCATCAAACCACACACACTAATAGTAGGAGACTTCAACACTCCTCTCTCACCAATGGACAGGTCAAACAGACAGAAACCTAACAGAGAAATAAGAGATTTACTGGAGGTACTGAATCAAATGGACTTAACAGACATCTATAGAACACTCCACCCAAATAGGAAAGAGTATACCTTCTTCTCTGCAGCTCATGGAACCTTCTCGAAAATTGACCACATACTTGGTAACAAAGCAAACTTCCACAGATACAAAAAAATATTAGTGACCACCTGTGTCTTGTCAGATCACCATGGATTAAAATTAGAATTCAACAACAATGGTACCCCCAGGAAGCCAACAAACTCATGGAAGTTGAACAGTCAACTACTAAATCACCCCTGGGTCAAGGAAGAAATAAAGAAAGAAATTAAAGTCTTCCTTGAATATAATGAAAACAAAGACACAACGTATTCAAACCTATGGGACACTATGAAAGCAGTGCTAAGAGGAAAGTTCATAGCACTAAGTGCCCACCTAAAGAAAACAGAGAAAGCACACATTGGAGACTTAACAACACACTTGAAAGCTCTAGAAAAAAAAGAAGCTGATTTACCCAGGAGGAGTAGAAGACTGGAAATAATCAAACTGAGGGCTGAAATCAACAAAATAGAAACACAGAAAACAATTCAAAGAATCAATGAAGCAAAAAGCTGGTTCTTGGAGAAAATTAACAAGATTGACAAACCCCTATCCAAACTAATCAAACGGCAGAGAGAGAACTTGCAAATTAATAGGATCAGAAATGAAAAGGGGGACATAACCACAGACACAGAGGAAATTCAGAGAATCATTAGATCTTACTACGAAAGTTTATATGCCACAAAGTTGGAAAATGTAAAAGAAATGGACATTTTTTTAGATAAGTACCATATACCAAAGTTGAACCAAGACCAGGTGAACAATCTAAATAGACCTGTTAGTCGTGAAGAACTAGAAGCTGTTATCAAAAATCTTCCTACCAAAAAAAGCCCAGGACCAGATGGTTTCAATGCAGAATTCTACCAGAACTTTCAGGAAGAGCTAATACCTATACTCCTTAATGTATTCCACAATATAGAAACAGAAGAGTCACTGCCTAACTCCTTTTATGAAGCTACAGTTACCCTAATACCAAAACCACACAAAGACACAACCAAGAAAGAGAATTACAGGCCAATCTCACTCATGAACATCGACGCGAAAATTCTCAATAAAATACTGGCAAACCGAATCCAAGAATACATTAGAAAAATTATCCATTATGATCAAGTCGGCTTCATTCCAGAGATGCAGGGCTGGTTCAACATACGCAAATCTATCAATGTAATCCATCATATAAATAAACTGAAAGAAAAAAACCATATGATCATCTCACTAGATGCTGAAAAAGCATTTGACAAAATTCAACACCCATTTATGATAAAGGTGTTGGAGAGACTGGGGATACAAGGATCATACCTAAATATAATAAAAGCAATATACAGCAAGCCGACAGCTAACATCAAACTGAATGGAGAGAAACTCAAAGCCTTTCCACTAAAATCAGGAACACGACAAGGCTGTCCACTCTCTCCATACCTCTTCAATATAGTGCTTGAAGTTCTAGCAATAGCAATAAGACAACATAAGGGGATCAAGGGGATTCGAATTGGAAAGGATGAAGTTAAACTTTCGTTATTTGCTGACGATATGATAGTGTACATAAGCGACCCCAAAAACTCTACCAAAGAACTCCTACAGCTGATAAACACCTTTAGTAACGTGGCAGGATACAAGATCAACTCCAAAAAATCAGTGGCCCTCCTATACACAAAGGATAAAGAAGCAGAGAGGGAAATCAGAGAAGCATCACCCTTCATGATAGCCACAAATAGCATAAAATATCTTGGGGTTACTCTAACCAAGGAAGTGAAAGACCTATTTGACAAAAACTTTAAGTCTTTGAAGAAAGAAATTGAGGAGGATACCAGAAAATGGAAAGACCTCCCCTGCTCTTGGATTGGGAGAATCAACATAGTAAAAATGGCAATTCTACCAAAAGCAATCTATAGATTCAATGCAATCCCCATCAAAATCCCATCAAACTTCTTCACAGACCTTGAGAGAACAATAATCAAGTTTATATGGCAAAACAAAAAACCCAGGATAGCCAAAACAATCTTATACAATAAAAGAACTTCTGGAGGCATTACCATCCCTTACTTCAAACTCTATTATAGAGCTACAGTATTGAAAACAGCTTGGTATTGGCATAAGAACAGAGAAGTCGACTTATGGAATCGAATAGAAGACCCAGATATTAACCCACAAACTTATGAACACCTAATTTTCGACAAGGGAGCTAAAGGTATACAATGGAAGAAGGAAAGCATCTTTAACAAATGGTGCTGGCATAACTGGATGTCAACCTGTAAAAAAATGAAAGTAGATCCATATCTATCACCATGCACAAAAATCAAGTCCAAATGGATTAAAGACATCAACATTAATCCGTCCACTTTGAACCTGATAGAAGAGAAAGTGGGAAGTAGTCTACAAGATTTAGGCACAGGAGGCCTCTTCCTAAGTAGGACCCCAGCAGCACAGACAATAAGAGAAACAATGAATAAATGGGATCTACTGAAACTGGGAAGCTTCTGTAAAGCAAAGGACACTGTCAGTAGGACAAAAAGGCTGCCTTCTGACTGGGAGAAGATCTTCACCAACCCCTCATCAGACAAAGGTCTGATCTCCAAAATATACAAAGAACTCAAGAAACTAGGCACTAAAACTCTAATTAACCCAATTAAAAAATGGGGTACTGAACTTAACAGAGAATTCACAACAGATGAACTTCGAATGGCCAGAAGACACTTAAGGTCATGCTCAACCTCCCTAGCGATCAGGGAAATGCAAATCAAAACCACTTTGAGATACCATCTTACACCTGTCAGAATAGCTAAAGTCAAAAACACCAACGATAGCCTATGCTGGAGAGGATGTGGGGTGAGGGGAACACTCATCCATTGTTGGTGGGAATGCAAACTCGTGCAGCCACTGTGGAAATCAGTGTGGCGGTTTCTCAGGAAACTGGGAGTCAACCTCCCTCAGGACCCAGCAATACCACTCTTGGGAATATACCCTAAAGATTCCCTAACATACTACAAAAGCATTTGTTCAACTATGTTCATAGCTGCACTATTTGTAATAGCCAGATCATGGAAACAACCTAGGTGCCCCTCAATAGAAGAATGGTTAAAAAAGGTGTGGAACATATATACATTAGAGTTTTACTCGGCAGTAAAAAACAATGACATCTTGAATTTTGCATGCAAATGGATGGAAATAGAAAACGCTTTACTGAGTGAGGTAAGCCAGACCCAAAAAGAGGAACATGGTATGTATTCACTCATAAGTGGATTCTAACCATAATTAAAGGTCTTTGAGCCTATTATTCGTGATCCTAGAGAAGCTAAATAAGAAGATGAACCTGATGAAGATTATTTAGCTATCCACCAGGAGGTAGGAAATATACATGAGTCCCAGGTAACCTCGGGTGCATGGGGGGGTGGGAGGGTCGATGGAGGGGGAGAGGACTAGAGAGAAGGGAGTAGGGGAGGAACGGGGAAAGCTTGGTGGCCGGGGATGGGGGGGGAGGGAGGTAGGATGAATATGGGATCAGGGAACAATATATTTCAACTAAGGGAGCCATTTTAGGGTTTACAGGAGACTTGATTATATATGGGATCCCAGGTCCAAGGAGAAATCCCCCTGATTGCTCTCTGGACAGAGGAGAGGGTGCCTGAATCGGCCGTGGCCCATGACCATACTGATGTATATTTTGCTTATCACCATAGATCCTTCGTCTGGCGAAGGACGGCTATGCAGTCGGAGGCCCACATTGGAGCACCGGATTGAGCCCCCCCGAGGTCCGGAGGGGGAGCGGAAGGAGGAGGAACATGAAAAACGAAATCAGTACTGCGAGGGATGCTATCACCCACTGATACAAGGGAATGGATCTGATGAGAGTTTACCAGGGCCAGCCGGACTGGGACTGAACGAGGACGTGATCTAGCCAGATTCTCGGAATTTGGCCGGATTCTCTGACTGTGGCTGGCCCGGGGTCTTTCTGAAAAGCCATTGACTATGACACTGGGACCTGCTTCCTCTGCATATGCTGGATTTTGGGGATCCTGTCTGTTTGGACGCTCGCCTTCCTGGACCTGGAGGGAGGGGGAGGGAGCTGGAGCTTCCCACAGGGCAGGAAACCCTGACTGCCCTGGGGGACGGAGGGGAAGGAGGGGGGGGAGTGGGGGGAGTGGGAGGGTGTTGGGAGGGGGGGCGGAAATGGAAACTTTTATAATTTAATAAAATTTACTAAAAAAAAAAATCAGTAGCCCTCCTGTACACAGATGATAAAATGACTGAAATAAAAATCAGAGAAATATCACCCTTCACAATAGCCACAAATAGCATAAAATATCTCAGAGTAACTCTAACCAAACAAGTGGAAGACTTGTTTAAAATTCTTTAAAGAATTTTAAATCTTTAAAGAAAGGAATTGAAGAAGACACCAGAAGATAGAACAACCTCCCATGCTCTTTGGTCAGTAGAATTAACATAGTAAAAATGGCAATCTTACCAAAAGCAATCTACAGCTTCAATGCAATGCCTATCAATATCTCAACAATTCTTCAGAGATCTTGAAAGGTACTTAACTTCATATGGTAAAGCAAAAAACCCAGGATAGCCAAAACAATCCTGTATGATAAAAGAACTTCTGGAGGAATCACAATCCCTGACTTCAAATTCTACTACACAGCTACAGTACTGAAAACAGCCTGGTATTGGCATAGGAACAGACAGGAGAACCAATGGAACTGAATCAAAGACACGGATATTAATCCACACACCTTTGAACACCTGATTTTTGACAAAAAAGCAAAAAATATCAAATGGAAAAAAAGAAAGCATATTTAACAAATTGTGCTGGTATAACTGGATATCAACATGTAGAAGAATGAAAATAGACCCATATCTATCACCATGCACAAAACTCAGGTCCAAATGTATCAAAGACCTCAACATAAAGCCAGCCACATTGAACCTGATAGAAGAGAAAGTGGGAAGTATACTTGAATGCATTGGCACAGGAGACCACTTCCTAAATATAACCCCAGCAGCACAGACACTGAGAGAAACAATTAATAAATGGGACCTCCTGAAACTGAAAAGCTTCTGTAAAGCTTATGTATTTTTATGTGTTTTGTGTTTGTGGTCATGAGGTTCTGTTAATTCAGGTGTGTGTGTGTGTGTGTGTATATGTGTCTCTGTGTGTATGTATGTGTGCAAATGTTGACATTTCTTCTTATGCATGCAGAGGCTAGAGTACAAATTGAGGAGTCGTTCCCTTATTTTTTGAGACAGGGTGTCTTAATAGCTTCAAGTTTGCTAAGTACACAATGCTGGCTAACCAGTGAGCACCAGGAACATACCTGTCTCAGCCTCCTTTTACTGGGACACAATTCACTCAACTCTAATTGATCTGGCTGCATCTGCCTCTAGGGCTAATATTAAAGGCCATGCCTAGTTCACCAGGCTCTCCATATGGGTACTAGGGATCAAGCTCAGAATTCAAGTTCCCAATAGCAAACACAATATGGACTGAGATATTTGCTTGTTCCATACACTTATGACTAAAACAACTGTATTTCAATGGCTTAATTATCTGTGAACAATGTAAATCTGAGGACACTCAGCCAGGACCGGTGGAAAGATTGCTCTCCTAGAGCCTCGGACTTCAGCATTTGTTCCCCTCTCCGTGTGAACTTCTAACAGCTGTTCCCCATTCCTCTGCATCCAGAGAGGATCTGCTCACTCCTCATCTCTCGCCAGCAGTCAGCACCACCATGCAGAGCCCCTCCATCGTCACCTCTGCAGTCGCCACAGCTGGACTGGAGGACACAGAAGGCCAGAGGAATCTTTCACATGTGAACCTGAGAGCCACAGTGGCCGCAGCTGTGTTCATAACAGCATTATATGTGTTGATAATCTTCCTCTGGTGGAAACAAAGGTAAATGGTCCAGGACAGGGCCTCACCTGAGCTATCCCTCTGAGTTCTCACAGTTGTGGGACATGGAGATAAGTAAATGTATTAGTCAGGGTTCTCTAGAGTCACATACATATGCACACTGCATGAAAATAAATTTTTAAAAAGTAGAAAAATAGTTAAATATGTAAGGATATTTATTTAATTGAAAATGTTATACTATGACTCTTTACAACACAATACAATCTATTCAAATCCCAAATGCTTTTTTGTAAATATAAATGATTTGACTTCTAAAATCGAAAGGATTATAAGAAGCAAATATGGGGACACAGTAGGCAACACCCTAATACCAACATTGGGAAGTGCACAGGGGGAACTAAGAGTACAAGGTCAACTGAAGTTACATGGAAAATTGAAGGTCACCCTGGCTTCCACAGACCTTGGATATACACAAAACAAAAGCAAAGTGTGGACTGGATTCAGAGCAGACTTCAATCCATGGTAAGTAGAAGAGTACAGCACAGGAACAGAGATGAGCAGATAGTGGAGTGCAATGGAAAGCAAAGAAATACAGACTTGAGCAGGCAGGCCCTGGTTTTCAGAAGGGCTCAGCCTTCAATAGGTAAGAAGAACAGCTGAGGGCTGGAGAACAACAGACTGGGAGGCAGCAGAAGTCTGACTGGGATTCTATACCTTAGATTGAATCTGCAGGGTACAACATCTTATACTCACAGGGAAAGTCAGAGAGCCAGTTTCTGACCTCTGGGGTCTCCCCAAGGACAAGACTTCCTTCCCAAGTCCAGTCTGTCATAACATTTAATAATCAGTGGGTCAGTTTCTACCAGAGGGCTCACTGGAACATAAGGACAGCATCCATACTGACCAATAAGGATGAAGTCCAGTCTGCTTTCACAGCCAGAGGTGGTGCATAGGCATGTGGCAGTGTGGCTATAGTTGGCCCCCATATGCCCATAGGGAGTGGCACTATTAGGAGACATAACTTTGCTGGAATAAGTGTGACCTTGTTGGAGGAAGTGTGTCATCACGGGGGTGGTTTTTATGTCTCTTATGCTCAGGCTACACTTATGGTAAATGAAGTTCACTTCCGGATGCCTGTGGATTCAGATGGATGACACAGGGTCAGCTCCCAGCACCCACATAAGGAGGCTCACAAGCACTTCTAACTCCCATTTCAGGGACTCCTATGAATGTCACTTATATGGTTATGTATTTAGTTATTTATTTTTAATATTTCTGGCTTCTCCCTTCTATATGTGAAATAATAAAAATCGAGTTTTTTGTGGGAATTTAAAAAAAGAAAACTTTGGGCTCTGATCTGTGACTCCAGGTGGCTCTGTCGCCTGCTCAGGTTCAGGGGACACCTCGTGAGTGGCCACGAAGACACACCAACTCTCTCATGTCTCCCATAATAAGGATGCCAGCACCACAGGAGCGACTTTTTTATTGGGGTGGGGGCGTGGACAGACGGGACCGTGTTATATAGCCCATTACAGGCCTGAACTGTTAGTTTCTCCAATCTGTTTCCCAGGTACTAGGATTACAGGTGTGCACCACCATTCCTGGCTCCACAGTTTTTGTTTTTTAAGGTGTTCAGTTGTGCAAGCCCAGGGAGGCTTGACACTTTCTAGTAAAGAGGAACACTGGATATGAAACGTTCACACAGAAACCGCCAGTCAGCACCATCCCAGGCAGGTAAGGAAGTCCCCCAGCCTGCTGTTCCCAGCAGTCCTAGCCATTCACAGCCACTCTCCAGAGCATGCTGCCACAGTGTGCTTGGCTCAGTGAGAGGAAACTGCATGGAACCTTCACAAACGGTCATCTCCAACACTGACAAAGACCTCACTGACGAGGGCTGTGCTTTGGACACCCAAAACAGCCTTTGAGCGTGTGTGTGCGTATGCTACAGGTCAGATCCAAGGCTTTGCACAGAACCAGGTAAGTGCCCGACCACTGGGCTCTATATGTCCAGCTTCCAACAAGACTGCCCAAATTAGGAGAGATGTTCTTTAAAGAATTAGTGTATGTTTTTTCCCAAGTGGTCATTTAAAGATTTCCATTTCCTACCAATCTATAAACACAGTTACTGGGGTAGGCGATGTGTCTTCATGATTACCTCTTTATCACTTCCTTCAAACACTGTGTAGATAGATCCATGAATTCTCTGCATCTTCATGAGGAAGCACAGTGAAGCAAGGTTTTCCCGCTTGGCTACTTCCATCCAGGTTGCCGGGAAAGCAGGGCACACTCAGATGTACAGGCAGATGTGGAGGAGACCCTGTGTCTACAAATCACAAGGTTCATGAAAGCACTTCCATCACCAAGTAGAACAGCTGGGATGCCATTCAGCCATCAAGCCCATCACTTAATGGCCTGACCTTACAGCATCTCTTTTGTCTGAGACATCACAGAGTCTCTGAGTGAATGTAAAACCTTCTGATAAGTGTCCAGAACATTCTGAGCCGTGGGTCTTTCTGTGGGGATCTGGCTCTTACATGCCTTATGGATATCAAACAAGTGGAATTGAATAATATCGCTACATTCCACATGCCCCAGAAGGAAACTGGAGATATCCGGAATCTTCCAGATGTCAATCTACTCATCATAGGAGGGCATGAGGTCATCTCGGAAGGCCGTGTCTTCCCCATAAGGCCACAGCTGCTCTGGAGCCACAAAATTCCCATGGAGTTCCCTGTGGCCACACTTCACCAGGACCCTGGAGGCATGGTCTACCAGGGGCAGCACATCCAGGTTATTCGCCACAATGCTGAAGTTGCTTGTCAGCAGGTACTGAGTGAGACAGAGTTTGGGGCAGGTTGGTAGAGTCACACATGACCCTCATGCCCAGGGGGCTCTGGTGCAGGTGGTTGATGATGGCGACATACTCCACGGCCAGCTGTAGCCTGTGCTGCCAGGTGTTCACATCTTGGTACTTCAAAAGGTTTAGTATTTCTTCCAGGTTGCTCAGGGAACCCAATACTCTGTGAGAACAGTGCCATCCTCCTCACAGAAGCCAACCAGTGTGACCACGTGCTCGCTCTGCAGAGACTTCAGCATCTGCAGTCCATGGAGGAAGTCGTCCTTCATCTCCAGCCTGGTGAGCCGTGAGAGAGCAACTTTGTGCTCATTCCACTTGTACAGAAAGACCTGAAACAGGGTCATGGAGAATGTCAGACCCAGGCTTCCACCAAAGCATGCTGAGAAACGAATACCTCCTAGGAGAAAGGCGTGGTGCAAAGGACATGGATATAAACCAGATACGGTCCAGTCTCGGCCATCCCAGAGCTGTGAAGACAGACACACAGCACTCAGGAGGGTGAGCAGCTAACTGGGACGGGGAAGGAAGGAAGAAGGAAGAGCAGGGCCAAGGCAGAGACCACGGACTCTTCCAAAGGCTACCCAGAACCTGAGCGTCGCCATGGACCGCAGTGTGGAAGAGCACAGCCTGCTCCTGGCTGACAGAAGGGGTAGGAGGACCCAAGATGATTCCCCGGTGTATGGCTCAAGGACCTGGGTGGAAAGTGGTGCCATCTACAGAGGGGGGAACAGCAGGCCCCACAGAAGAGATTATTAACCATTCCACACCAAACCAGCTGTAGTGACACACACTGGTAATCCCTAAACTCAAGAAGCCGAGGCAGGAGGATCATGAATTTGAAGACTCTATTCGGAAGGAAGAAACAAACAAACAAACAAGAGTCCCACCCAGGACGTTCTGACATGCTCAGAGAACTTCAAGTGGAGCTGACAAATAAGCCATTGACTGCACGGTTCTGGGAGTCGGGGAAAGACAGGCCTTAAGAGAACCATCTGGGAGTTTATTAAATATGCAAAAGCAACAGAATTAGACTAGGTCTAGATATAGATTACATCTAGAGACACAGAGAGACACTTCCTCAGCTTCAGCATTGCTACATTCCATCCAGACAGCTGTCTCTTGAGGGACAGGCCTGTCTTGTGTGGCATGCAAGATGTCTGTCTGGCAGCATCTCCAGCTTCCACCCCACCAAATGCCAGAAACAACCCCCTCTCCAGTAGTGACAACCACAAGAGTCTGTACACACTGTCATCCACTTCCAAACTGCTGCTGGTTGAGATGCATCATTATGCATCATGTTAGCTGAAAAGTTAACTCATGTTCCTTACTTTCATGGGTAAAAACAGACTCATTCAAGAATTGTATAGAATATCAGATAAGTACAAGGTTACTGAGAAGTACAACTGCAAAACAAAAAGGTCTGAAAGAAATTATAAAATGTATAGCTCCAGGATTGACCAAAAAGGAAGCAAAAGGACAGAAAAAAATAAGATGAAAAAAGAAAAGCCTACTGAGTTTCCACTTTCTAATTCAGAGGTTCCCCCACTATGCCCTTTGTTACTAACCAGTAATTCCTGGGAGAAAAACAATCCAGAGGAAATAATAAAGCTTCAGTCACGCCATATTTTGCATCTTCTGACATTTGTTTTCCTAATATATTGACTCTGTAAAATAGAGGTATATTGACTTTCCATTAAAATAATTTTTTGTTGACTCCCAATAAAGTATGTACCTTTTGTAAATAATTCTTGGTTGCTATTGTTGTTTCATGTTTTCTCCAATTTCGGGTGCTTGTACTAAGACCTGAAAAACTGTTCTTTTCGTAGAATTTTCCCCCACTAAAAGTTTCTGGTAAGAAATTTATACTAGAATTTTTTAAAGATATATTTTGCGGGTTTTTTGTGTAATATATATGTATATATACATGTATGTGGGCATCTACAGATGCCAGAAGCGGTCATCCAATCCCCTCGAGCCAGAGTGGTTGTGAGACACCTGTGGTGGATGAATGTTGGAAAGTTGATTTCTCTGCTAGAGCAGTGTCTCTCCAGAAACCCTCCATCACCACTGGTAAGAAATCTGTGATGCTAAACATTGACTATGCACTTCACTGGATCTGGGAGACAAACTGCTGGACATGTCTGTGAAGGAGTATCTAGTTTAGGCTAGCTGAGGTAATAAGACACACCCTAACTGAAGGTGGCACCCTTCTATGGGCTGCATTGAGATGGAGGCCTGGTCTTAATCTGAATGAAAAAGAGGAAATAAATGGAGCACAGCCATTTATTCACCCCGTTCCTGCTTTCTGACTATGCCTAGCTGTCTCAAGCTCTTGTACCATGATTTACTCATCATGAAGGACTATACTCTCAAACTGCCAGCCAAAATAAATACTTCCTTCTCTAAGTTTCTTTCATCATATATTTAATAAGGCAGCGGGAAAAATAGCTAAAACAAAATTCCCTGCAGTGTAGTTTAGAGAGCCACAAAACATCAGGGGACCAAAGCTATATTCTGTTCTTCCCTTGGGTTGAAATAAATTTAGAAAATGCTTCAATGAAGAACACATGAAACCAACAGGAGTTAGTCTATCCTAGTATCGTTGCTAGAAGCAGCTAGAGCTCTGTATATCTACCAGAAGCCCCTCCTGCTGGTTTTCTCATGTATAGAAAACAACTTGACATTTATAAGAGGTACAGAGGAAATGCTTTTCCTGAAAAACACTAGCTCTTCATTAAGTGTATAATGAAACTAAAAACAAGTTAAAAGCCTGGCTTTTTAAGCTTTCATTTCTAAATGTGTTTTCTTTGAGTAAGATCTTTGCTTAATTCTGTATGCAAGAGTAACTGTGCAAATACTGATAAAAAACATATCAACCCTCTTTAAGACTTGAGGTATAAGAGTAACTATGGTAACTTGCTGTAAGCTTTTAGAATGTTCCATTTCAGATGCCAGAAAATTCACCTGAAAGACTTCAGTCATTGTCCTATACCTTTTAGTTAATTTGGATCCTAAGAATAGCTGCACATCATGAGCAGATTATAACATGATGAGATCAGCCACAAGCAGGGGCTATCATTTAATGGGAGCTAGGTAGTTCCCCTGAAAGATCAGGGCTAATCAAGGACCATCTTTAAGCATGAGAGCTGAGATCATGCTCAGTCAGACCACACACTGATCAAGACTGTTAATTATGTAAGCTTCTTGTGTCCTATTCAACTCTTCCTCTGATTAAACCTAATGCTTGAAGCTTAGCAATGGCTTAGTGGTTAAGGGCACAGTGGGTTCTAGTTTGTTTGCCAGAGCCCACATGACAACTTGCAACTCTCCATAACTCCAGCCCCAGGGTATCTGACACTGTCTTCCAGCTTTCGTGGGCACTAAGCACACACATGGTGCACAGACATATATGTCAGAAAAACATTCATTCACATAAAATAAAAACCTTAAGAAAGAGAGTCTCTCTTACCCTTTCAAGAAAAAAAAACACCTAAATCTCATGTCCATACCCCAAAGATGGGTTGAAATTCTCAATTTTCATCTTCCTTAAATTGCCACTTGGTTAAAATCATGTCTTGTCTTTCACCATGACTTTTGTTTGCATTATTTGAGATAAGTGGTAGTTGGCATGTTAGAATCTGCAGTGATGGGCCTCTCTTTTAGACTCCCATTTAAATTATCTGGGTAGGCTAATATCTGGTTTCCTGAGATCACCACACTCTCTGGTGAGCAGAGTTATCATGTGGTCTATATCATATTGAGCATACTGTCTTATTAGTTGCGGAAGCCACTCAAGTTGCAAGGTATCACCCAAAAGTCATTGCCCTCCTTCTGCTATCATGTATGACTCTCCATTGAAAAAAATGTGGAGAACTATTGTGATGTTTTGTGAATCTTCTATAAGCTTTAGCAAAGAATTCTTAAAATGGGTTCCATGGAATAGAGACAGAAAAACCAAAAAAGATAAGAGGGATTTTAGTTATTCTAAAATCCTCAGGCAGGGGTACAACTTCCCCAGGAGAATAGCCAGAGTTCATTGGGCAACTGTCTGTCTCCTGTTGCATTGTTTCAAGTTTGTCTCACTTGAGGTTGGATGATGTCAACTGTAAGATTTTTATCTTTTACGATCATGTGAGATTCTAGCCTTTTTTTTTTTAATTGAGAGATGGACACATGCTCCTTCTAGTTCCATTGACTGTACAGCTTTGACCAAGAAAGCAGGTTGGATTTCATCAAAGAATTTCTTTCCATTTTATATTTCACCTTTGATTGCTATTAAGTGCCATCTAGTTGGTTTGTGGTCTTTCAAGAACGCTTTCCTAATTCTCCTGTGTGTGTGTGTGTGTGTGTGTGTGTGTGTGTGTTTTGTTTTGTGAGGCAGGGTTTATCTACGTAACAGTCCTGGAAAGTCCTTGCTAGATGAGGCAGGCCTTGAACTCACTGACATCCTCCTGCCTCTGTATCATTTTATTTATTTTTTGTTTGGTTTTGTGTTTTGCTTTACAAGACAGGGTTTCTCTGTTGCTTTGGAGACTGTTTTTGGAACTAGCTCCTTTCTTGTAGACCAGGCTAGCCGAAAACTCCCTGAGATCTTGCCTCTGGCAGATATGGAGCTAGTACTCTTGAATGCCTTCATCTGGTGTGGTCAAAAGCCACCACACACACACACACACACACACACACACACACAAACCAAACACAAACCCAGGCACAGTCACACCCAGAGACACATAAATAAACTTTTAAAGTATTTAAATTAAGTCCTACACAACTGGAAACACTGTCTCAAATAAAAGTAAAATAAAATGTGAAAGAGTGCAGTGCTAAGTGCAGTTATGAAAATGTTTTGAAATATGACACCTTCCTTGTATCCCCCACATACACAAGGCACACCGAGAGATTTAAATAAAATTTGAAATTGGCCAGGCAGTGGTGTCGCACGCCTTTATTCCCAGCACACAGGAGGCAGAGGCAGGTGAATCCCTGGAAGTTCAAGGCCAGCCTGATCTACAAGAAAGGAGATAGTGCCAAGAACAGCTAGCACTGTTATGCAGGGAAACCCAGTCTCGAAAAACAAAACAAAACAAAACAAAACAAAATTGAAATTAAACTACATGTACAAGAATTTAATAGAACAACATATGAAACACAAAGCTGGGTTGCTGTGGTGCACACCTTTTATTCTGTCATCCAAGAGACAGAGGCAGGTGGTCCTCCTTGAATTGGAGCCTGGTTGTGTAGAAAAGACCCTGTACCAAATAACAAAAATGTATATATGTTGAACCAAAAGGAAAAAGAAAAAAAAGAAAGAGAAAGGAAAGAAAGAAAGAAAGAAAGAAAGAAAGAAAGAAAGAAAGAAAAAGAAAAAGAAAAGAAAGACAGAAGATAGAAAGAAAATGAAGAAACAAAAGAACAAAGGAAGGCAGTGCTGGGGGCCTGGTTGGTGGTTGAGAAGGGAGCCCTGGCCTAGTTGCATTCTCTGCCATGTCTGCTGTGACCCCAGTACCCCAGTCCTCAGGAGAAGCTCATTCCATGCTTCTGCTACTGGGTATTCATTTATTTATCTGGCTTATGCCAGAGGGGAAGGAGTATCTGAAGCCTTGTCTTTTGGGCTCTAGGCTCTCATTACTGCATCAAAAACTTGAGTATACAGTGAGCCCATGTCTGTCCTGCCAGCAGCACTCAGGAACTGGAAACACAAGGATCAGGAGATCATCTTCAACAGCACAGCACGTGTGAACCATCCTGGTGGGAAACAGACCCTCTAAAAGAAATCAATAAAATGACATTTTTATTTTTTTCTGTCTGAAGTGAAAATGTTCCAAACGATTCACTTTGTCAATATTCCTGAAAATGATGTCCAAGTGGGAATTTTTCATATTATTCCATGGCTGTTTTAATTTTCTCTGCATCTCATGTCTTTCTCTAAGCAAGCCCAGGAACCATAAGAGCCTGTAGCTGATCTATGAGATCTCCTGTGGCAGGGGCCCTGGCCTCCACTCCTGTCCCCTAAGGGTACCTGGTAGGCATGGGACTCCAGATTTTGCAGACTAGGAAATTTAAGGTCATCAGCCCTTCCTAACAGCTAAAACTCCTTGCTGAACCAGTAAAGGGTAAGGCTACAACTTGACTGGTCTGCATAGATATGCATATTTGGGTTGTCTTTATTGTTGTTTTTGCTTTACGGGGCAGGAAAAGGTATCCAAGTGGGAATTTTTCCATGGCTGTTTTAATTTTCTCAGACTCCGTATTTAGTATGAGAAGTGGGGTGTGGGGTTGTACAAACCCAACAACAGGAAAAGAACCCCAAGCAAGCAAGCAGATGGTTGCCATGGTGAAAAGTCTTTGAAAGGAGATTAGGTGGCAGGGAACTGCCCTTGCTTCTCCCCTCCCTCCCTCCCTCCCTCCACCCCCCCCCAGTTCCTCCCTCTTACCAAGCCATAATTGTGGCAGCCCCTTGGCCCACACAGTCCTTTCACTGATCCTGATCAATCAGACTCACTCACTCTCTGTTTTATTTTTTATTTTTTTTAAAAAAATAGTTTATTTAAATTAATTTTATGTGCATTGGTGTGAAGGTGTCAGGTGCCCTGGAACTGGAGCTACAGACAGTTGTTAGCTGTCATGTGGGTGCTGGGAATTAAACTTGGGTCCTCTGGAAAAGCAGCCAGTGCTCTTAACCACTGAGCCATTTCTCCAGCCCTATTTTTTAATTTTTGAATTGTGGTTGAGGTCAATTAATTGAGCTCTTAGATTATTATTATTATTAGTTTACTTCTGGTTTTTCTACATAGGGGTTCCCTGTGTGTCCTTGTTTGCCCTGGAACTCTCTTTGTAGACAAGGCTGGTCTCAGACTCACAGAGATCCAGCTGCCCCTGCCTCTGCCTCTACCTCTGCCACCTAGTGCTGGAATTAAAGGCCTGTACTAAACACACTTCTTTTTCAAGACAGGGTTTTTCTGTGTCTGTCACTTTGTCTGTCTTGAACCTTACACTGCACAACAAGGTAGCCTCAAACTCACAGTGATCTGCCTGCCTCTGCCTCTCCTGATCTCTGAGGGCTGAGAACTGAGAATAAAGAAATGCGCTGCCACCATTACCCAGCTGGATTTTTTTCCAATGGTGGGCAATGAGACCTATAAAAAAAATGAAATAAAAACCATGCTACGGCGTGGTCTCACACAGGACTGTCATGCATTTGGTGAAGAAATCTACTCTGAAACATATTTCATGAGAACTGTCTAGTTACCTATTGATGTTAAAACTCACTCCCCCTCCTTAGGGTCTAATATTGACTGACCCACAGGTCAGGGCAAGAATGTAAAATTCCTTTATTCAGAGCTAATATGTGTATATATTACACACACACACACACACACACACACACACACACACACACACACATATATTATACTACTATAAAAATTGGTTTCAGAAACCAGCCTTTTGCCACAGTGTCAGAAGGCCAAACTCTGTGATCTCAGCTAACTGATAAGCTTTTGTGCCCAGCAGTGTTTATTTATTTATTTATTTTTATGTTTAAGTTTGCATCTGGTTTTCCTAGGATCTGGTTTCTGGAATAAAGTTTGCTTCTGGTTTATTAGACATGGTGGTGTTCCCATCTTTGCATGACCCACCCCTACCCCCGACCCAACATTTAAGTGGCTTTCAGCTATTTTAGATTCCTCTGTTGAGAGTTCTCTGTTTAGGTAGTACTCCATTTTGTAAATTGGATTATTTGTTCTTTAGATGACCAATTTCTTGAGTTCTTTCTGTATTTTGGATATCAGACCTCTGTCTGATGTGGGGTTAGTGAAGATCTTTTCCCATTCTGTAGGCCATCGTTTTGTCTTGTTGACCATGTCCTTTGCTTTACAGAAGCTTTTCAGTGCCAGGAGGTCTCATTTAGTAATTTAATTTCTCTCAGTGTCTGTGTTACTGGGGTTATATTTAGGAAGTGGTTTCCTGTGCCAATGCGTTCAAGTGCATTTGACTTTTTTAAAATTTTTATTTTATTATTTTTTAATTGTGGGTGAAATCAATTAATTGAGCTCTCAGATATTTCTGTAGCTGTTGTTATTATTATTGTCTTTTTATTTGTTTTTTATCTGTGGTTTTTCTACATAGGGGTTCCCTGTGTATCCTTGTTTGCCCTGGAACTCACTTTATTGACAAGACTGGCCTCAGACTCACAGAGATCAGCTGCCTCTGCCTCTGCCTCTGCCTCTGCCTCCTAGTGCCAGAATTAAAGGCCTGTACTAAACACACTTTTTTTAAAGACAGGGTTTCTCTGTGTCACTTTGTCTGTCCTGAAACTCATACTGCACAACAAGGTAGCCTCAAACTCACAGCGATTTGCCTGCCTCTACCTCCCTGATCTCTGAGGACTGAGAACTGGGAATAAAGAAATGTGCTGCTACCATTACCTAGCTAGATTTTTTTTCCAATGGTGGGCAATGAGACCTATACATTTCCTCAAAGGACTGAGTTCACTGTGTGCCAGGTGTTCTGTAAGGGTATGTTTTCATTTGTTTGAGGGAATTCTCTCTCTCTCTCCCTCTCTCTCTCTCTCTCTCCCTCCCTCCCTCCCTCCCTCCCTCCCTCCCTCCCTCTCTCTCTCTCTCTCCCTCCCTCCCTCCCTCCCTCCATCCCTCCGTCCCTCCCTCCCTCTCATTCTAGATCTCTACTTTGTTCCATTCCTCATAGGAACTTCTCTGTTTTTCTTGATTTTTTTCCCCTCAGTCTGTCTTCCACATTTTTTCTTTTCTTTTCTTTGAACCCTCTCACCCTAGACAAGAAGCTAAAGGTTTATGATATCTTTCTTTGCACGTATAGTGTATTGTCACAACTTGGAGAATCTGGAGACCCTGAATTCAAATCATGGTCTTCTAGAGGCTAGGAGACAGAAAACAAAATGGACCTTGAAAATATGGCTCATGGTGTCTTCCATCTTCCTGTCTTGTCTGCAAAGGGCCTTCACTAAAAAGTTTTGAATTGTGATCCCCCCACCACACACACACACACACACACACACACACACACACACACAGAGGCACAGCCAGAGACACTGAAATACATTTGTGAAATTAAAGGTCTGGGGAGATGGCTTGGTGGGTGGGGTAGCTCTTTCTGAAGAAGTGGGTTCAGTTCCCAGGGCCCACATGGCAGCAGCTCGTAAGTGATTGTAAATCCAGTTTCTGCATGATCTGACACATTTATGCCACTGCACCTAAAATAGAGTTAAATAAATCATTAAAAATTCTTTTAAAAATTGAAATTAAACTAAGTTCTACACAACTGAAAAAAATGTCTCAAATCAAAGTAAAATAAAATGTTCTGAAATAGGACACCTTCCCAGCCCTACCCCCCACAGGGAAACACTTGGTGCAGACCAAGAGAGATGAACAAAATTTGAAATTAAACTAAATATACAAGAAATTAATAGAACGAGATACTAAACACGGAGCCGGGTTGTGGTGATGCACATCTTTTATTCTATCATCCAAGAGACAGAGGCAGGTTGACCTCTATGAATTCCTAGGCTTTATAGAGGGGCCCGCATCCCAAATATATATATATATATATATATATACATATGTCCTGCGCTACCGTCTCGCCAGCAAGAACCACGCGGTACACATAGGATACTTCTGCAGTAAAGCTTTAATGCCCCTTGGGAGAGCGGGCATCAGCCAACATGGCGGAGACCCAGATAAGATGGAACCCATCCCTTATATAGGAAACAGACCCTGCTTTGGACGTGTCACTCTTGGATAGGTCCGCTGCTCCCAGTCCCAGGTGATGCCTCGGGAGTAGGCGGGGACTCAGTGGGAAATTACCGAGCACATGTGCGTTCACCTGGTGGTGAAGCCAGATGTCAGCGCCATCTTGATAATGGAGAATGTGGCTGCGGCCTTCTACATACATATATATATATTTAAAAGAAAAAATAAAAATCAATAAGGAAGGAAGGAAGGAGGAAAGGAAGGAAAGAAGGAAGTAGGAGGAGACATTATGAACTGTCTTCTTGATCCTAGAAACTTGTTTTGATGTACATTTCTCTGATGACTAAAGATGTTGAACATTTTCTTTAGTGTCTATTTAATTATTAAATATTAAATATAATATTATTAGTGTCTATTCTTTAATGGCTATTTAAGATTCCTTTGTTGAGAGTTCTCTGTTTAGGTCTGTACTCCATTTTGTAAATTGGATTTTTTGTTCTTTAGATGACCAATTACTTGAGTTCTTTGTATATTGTGGAGATCAGACCTCTGTCTGATGTGAGGTTAGTGAAGATCTTTTCCCATTCTGTAGGCCGTCGTTTTGCCTTGTTTGCCATGTCCTGAGCTTTACAGAAGTTTTTGTTTTCTTTTCATTTAAATATCTATTTATTCTGTCTACAATATTCTGTCTATGTGCATGCCTGAAGAGGGTACCAGGCCTCATTACAGATGGTTGTGAGCCACCATGTGGCTGCTGGGAATTAAACTCAGGACCTTTGGCAGAGCAGGCAATGCTCTTAACCGCTGAGCCATCTCTCCAGCCCCTACAGAAGATTTTCAGTTTCAGGAGGTCTCATTTATTAATTTTGTTTCTGTCGGTGTCTGTGCTACCAGGGTTATACTTAGGAAGTGGTCTCCTGTGCCAATGTGTTCAAGTGCATTTGATATTTTTATTTCTATAATTTTTTATTGTGAATGAAGTCAGTTATTTGAATTCTCAAATATTTTTATTGTTATTATCTGTTTATTTGTGGTTTTTCAACATAGGGTTTCCTTGTGTACCTTTGTATGTCCTGGAACTCACTTTGTAGACAAGACTGGACTCAGACAGACTCACAGAGAGCCATCTTCTGCCTCTGCCTCTGCCTCTGCCTCTGCCTCTGCCTCTGCCTCTGCCTCTGCCTCTGCCTCTGCCTCTGCCTCTGCCTCTGCCTCTGCCTCTGCCTCTGCCTCTGCCTCTGCCTCTGCCTCTGCCTCTGCCTCTGCCTCGTAGTGCTGGGATTAAAGGCATGCACTAAACACCTTTTTTTTTTAAAAAAAAAAAAAACAGAATTTCTCTGGGTCGCTATTCCTGTCCTGAATCTCACACTGCAGAACAAGGTAGCCTTAAACTCACAGTGATCTGCCTGCCTTGGACTCCCTGATCTCTGAGGTGTTTTATCATCTCTCTGTTTCTCTGTTTGGCTATCTATCTATCTATCTATCTATCTATCTATCTATCTATCTATCTACCTATCTACCTATCTATCCATTCATTTACTAGTTTATTCATTGATTTTTTTTCTGAGACAGGGTTTCTCTCTATCTTTGGAGTCTGTCCTGGATTCAGACCTGGTCACAGCTGTACCTGAAAACAAAACAAAACAAAAACAAAACAAAATAAAACAAAGCAAAACAAGTGCCATGGAGGGCTGTATGGTGATCTTCCCTTTTCCCCTCCCCCATGGGCTCCTTAGAGATGGTGAGGCCTCCTGCAGGGAATCCACAGAGCCTCTGCCCATGGCTCTCCAGGGGACTAACTCTCTCCCTTTCCCCCAGCCCCAGCCAGGGCTGCCTACTACATCTCAGGCAGGCATAGGTGGCAGACACGCTGGCTATCCAGGATGTGACAGGCACAGACACACAGAGAAGCAGGGTGGGTGGTACTCACTCTCACACTAAATGCAGGCATGCAGAAAGAACAGTGAAAAAAATTGAACTGGAGAGATGGAATTTCTGGAATTTCCAGAAACCACATTGTGGGGATCTAGTGCCCTCTTCTGATGACAGGAAGTACAGCAGAGATTTGGGTTCTTGTGCTTCTGAGAACTACCCCCCACATAACAGCAGCTCATATGTAATTGTAAATCCAATTTCACGCCACTGCACGTAAAATAAAGTTAAATAAATCATAAAAATATTCTTTAAAAATTTGAAAATAACTAAGTTCTACACAACTGGAAAGACTGTCTCAAATCAAAGTAAAATTAAATGTTCTGAAATAGAATACCTTCCCTGCCCCACCCACACAGGGGCACACTTGATACAGACCAAGAGATACAAACAAAATTTGAAATGAAACTCAATATACAAGAAATTAACAGAATGAGATACTAAACACTGTGCCGGGTTGTGGTGGTGCACACCTTTCATTCTATCATCCAAGAGACAGAGGCAGGTGGACCTCTGTGAATTTCCAGATTTTGTAGAGAGGCCCTCATCCCAAATTAAAAAAAGCACAAAAAAGTTCAACCAAATACTTCTTAAAAAACACTCTTCCTTGAATAATATTTTTAAAAAAGGCCCCTAAGAATAATCCTTGACAGAACAAGAATACAAAATCCTTATCAAACCACTTGAAGATTCAGTTGAACAGAAAACATGTTGCTCTGTACTGAAGGTCCGAGGTCCCATCTTATGAATAGACTGTTTAGGACCAACTTGAAGACATCTGGAAAGAAGCTGTATAATGACATCCCTCCTAAGACTCACTTCTAAGTTTTAGCACTTTGTAGATAATACACCTTTAAGCATAAGGGTACCTACCCATTTTCTCATTCAAGTATTGTTCTCTTCCTTCAGTGATTTCTCCTCCCTTTTTCTTTTGGGGAGTGGCATGATTAGATCAAGAAAAAAAGGATGTGTGTGGCAAGTCGGTGCCCGCTCAGAGACCCCACACATTTGAGGACAGAACAGAGAAACAGAATTGGGGTAGGGGAGGTTCTGCTGAAATTAGAGTTATGAATGGCTGCCACTGCCATCAGTTTCTTGGCTGCTGTGAGGACAGGAACTTAACAAAGACAGAGACATGCCAGACAGGAGGTTTGGGTAGAAAACTGAACTGAACTGAATAGAAACTGGCTATTCTGTTTTAGTGTTTTCAGAGTTATGTCCGAGGAACCTTCTACTTAAATGAAATATAACCAAATCCTTTCAAATATCCAGGTGTCCTCTGATGGGGGACAGAAAAACAAGAAAAGATAAGTGGGATTTTAGTTGTTCTAAAGTCCTCAGGCAGGGGTGATGTAGGTGGGTCTTCTGTATTTCTGTTGCTTTCATTGGTTAATTAATAAAAAAACTGCTTAGCCTGATAGGTCAGAACATAGGTGGGTGGAGTAGACAGAACAGAATGCTGGGAAGAAAGGAAGTGAGGCAGACACTATAGCTCTCCTCTCCAAGATGGATGCAGGTTAAGATCCTTCCCGGTAAGACACCACCTCGTGGTGCTACACAGATTATTAGAAATGGGTTAATCAAGATGTGAGAGTTAGCCAATAAGAGGCTGAAACTAATGGGTCAAGCAGTGTTTAAAATGAATACAGTTTCCGTGTAATTATTTCAGGGGTAAGCTTGCAGGGATCTGCGCGGGAACATAGCCCGCTGCTCCTTTTACAATCCTGGGCAGTGATGGGGTAGGGTACTGCAGAGGCCAGGGGAGAAACAGACTGGGGATCTCTCTCTCTCTCTCTCTCTCTCTCTCTCTCTCTCTCTCTCCCTACCTCCTTCACCCCTCCATATCCCCTTTCCTCCATTCCTGTGTCTTTCTCTCTTTTTGTTTGGGACTGGGGCAGTGAGCATGCTAGAAAAGTGCTTTTATTCGAGCTTTATCTTTAGCACACGTGTGTGTGTGTGTGTGTGTGTGTGTGTGTGTGTGAGTGTGTGTGTGTGTGTGAGCATGCATCACATGGTGTGTTAGTACAGGTGTACACAGGCCACAGCAAGCACACTGAGATAATATGACAACCTTGAGTGTCAGTCCTTACCTTCCGTCTTGTTTGAGAAAGGCCTCATTGCTCCCCAGTGTGTACACTGGGCTAGTTGGCCCTAGACATACCTGGCACGAGGAAGTCTCAGCTGAGGAATTTCCTCTATCAGATTGGCTGTGATTATGCCTGTGGAGGCATTTTCTTGATGACTGATTGATGCAAAATGGCCCAGTCCTCTGTGGGTGGTACCATCTGTGAGTGGGGGTTGATCCTGGGCTGTGTAAGAAAGGTAGCTTAGCAAGCCAGGGGAGCAAGCCAGGAAGCAACACTCCTCTGTGGTTTCTGCTTCAGTTCCTGCCTTGACTTTTCTGCTGATGGACTATAACCTGTTAGCCAAATAAATCCTCTGCCTCAGTTAGGGTTGCTATTGCTGTGGTGAAATAACATGGCCAAAGGTAGCTTGGGTAGGAAAGTATTTATTTTGCTTACACTTCATCTTCACTGTTCATCCTTGGCAGCAGTCAGGGCAGGAGGTCAGTCAGGGCAGCATCCTGGAGCCAGGAGCTGATGCAGAGGCCGTGGAGGAGTACTGTTTGTTGGCTTGCTCAGTCTGCTTTCTCATAGAACCCAAGACCACCAGCCAAGTGGTGGCACCACTCACAGTGGTTTGGGTCCTCCCCCATTGGTCACTAATTAAGAAAATACAACAAGCTTGCCTACAGCCATATCTTAAAGAGGTATTTTCTCAGTTGAGGCTCCCTCCTATCAGATTGTGTCAAGTTGACACCAGCTAGCCAGGAAACTTTTCCTCCCTCAGTTGTTTTTATCGGTGTCTTATCACAGCAGCAGAGAACCTAATTAGGACACAGATGCATGCTACCTTGTCTGCTTTATGTGGGTAGAGTGGGACAATGATCTGTATTCTGTCAATTATATTTTAAATAAACACCAATTGGCCAGTAGAAAGCCAGGAAGTATAGATGGGACAACCATACAGGAAGTAGAGGTGGGTCAATGAGAACAGGAGAATTCTGGGAAGAAGAAAGTCCTATTCTTCAGTCCTGACCCAGTCATAGAAGAAGCAAGATGTGACTGCCTTGCCAAAAAAGGTACTGAGCCATGTGGCTAACACAGACAAGAATAGTGGGCTAATGTAAGTTGTAAGAGTTAATAAGAAGCCTGAGCTAATGAACCAATCATGTAGACCTCTGTGTGATTTCTTTGGGACTTGACGACTGCAGGAACTGGGCAGGACAGAAACCCAGAGAATACGTGGGTTCTGGAGATTCAAACTCAGGGCTCATGTACTCATGGGAAGACTGCTGCATTCCGAGTCGTCTCTCCAGATTTTGGTTTCCTTTGGAGTTTGAATGGCCCTTATGCCTACATAGTCTGTATAATATGTCCAGTGTTTGTGGAACAGGAGTGGTAAAGGTGCACATCTTTGTGCTTGCTCAGGATCTCAGTGCAGATGTTCAGTCAATGTTCCTGTTTTTTGTTGGCAGTGTTTTGTCATGTGGACCCTTTCTCATGCTTGCTTTACTCCTCCAACACCTGATTTGTTGTGTGTTTTTTTTTATTTTCATGGAAGTGTTGAGATTCATCAGATGATTTTTCTACAAGATAGCCTATTGGTGTGTGCTATCTCACATATTTCTTTTGTTGTTTTGTGTGCATTGAACCATCCTTAAATACCTAGGATAAATCACTTGACCAGGGTAGTCTTTCTAGTGTGCTGTTAGATTATTTAGGTGTATGTATAAACACACACACACACACACACACACACACACACACACACACTTTTCTTTTTTTCCCCTCAAGACAGAGTATTAGTATATAGCTCTGGTTGCCCTGGAACTCACAGAAATTCACCTGCCTCTGCCTTCTGAGTGCTGAGATTAAAGGTGTGCACCACTATGCTTGGCTTTAGTTTGTTAATATTTTGTTGAGAATTTTTGTTTTTATTTGTTTGTTTGTTTTGACATAGGGTTTCTCTGTATAGCTCTGGCTGTCCTGGAACTTGCTCTGTTGCCTACCTCTGCCTCCCAAGTGTTAGGATTAAAGGTGACCACCTGGTTTGAGAATTTTTAAATCTATGTTTATTAGGGGTGTTGGTTGATCATTTTCCTTTTTAAAGATTTTATGTGTGTATGTGTGTGTGTGCGCACACACACGTGTGTGTGCATACAAGTGTGCAGATGCACATGAAAGTCAGAAGAGGGTGGTGGATCCTTTGGCATTAGAGTTATAGGTGATTATAAGCTGCCCAGCATGGATGCTGGAACCAAACTCAGGTCCTGTGCAACAGCAGCAAGTGCTCTTATCTGCCGAGCCGACCCTCCAGGCCCATGGTTCAGTTTCTGTTACATTGCCCTCTGTCTTTGTGATCATAGTAACACTAGCCTGGTCAGGAAGTTTTAGCAGTTCCCTCCTTCTCAGATTTTTGGAATAGTAGGAGGATTCGCCTTGTTTCTTCTGCAAATGTCTTGTAAAACTCTGCAGTGAAGTCGTCTGGCCCTGGGCTGCCCTTCACTGGGAGACTTCATTACTGAGGCAGTCTGGCTGCTCACTGTTCTTCAGTGCTTTCTGTTTTCTTGGTTCAGTTTTGGTCGACCACACATGTACAGAAATTGGTCTGTTTCTTAGGTTTTCCAGTTTGCTGCTGTATGTTTGTCTGCAATTGTCCCTAATGAACTCTTGTATTTGTATTTCTGTGCTCTCTCTTTCTTTGTCCCTCCCACCCCCAGATTAGCTAGGGTAAAGATTTTCAATTATGTTTATTATTAAATATAAAAACTCAGCTATTTTTCATTGATCTTTTGTTTCTAGTTTATTTCTGCTTTCATTTTTATTATTTTACTTACTAATTTTAATTTTGGTTTGTAATTTTTTTTTTTAGTTCACCGAATTGTAATATTGTTTACTTGAAATCTATTAAGGGTTTGCTACTTTATTTATGTATTTGCATGTATATATGTGTCTTTGTGCACTTGCATGCCTTCACAAGGGTGTGGCAGTTAGAGGAGGATTTACAGTTCTTTCCTTTCTCCATGTAGCTCACTGGGACTGAGCTGAGGTCATCAGACTTGATGACATGCGCTTTACTCTTTGGGCTGTCTTGACAGCCCCTTCTTCACACTTTTATTTACTGTACCCCAAACGGCTTTGCCATGATACCCCCCCACATCCACACCACCCCTCCTCCTGCCCTCCTCCCAGATCGCTGGTCCCTTTATGCCCTCAGACAGTCCGCTCTGAGAGAGCACTCAGTACATGTGTGTAGAGGAGAGGACAACTTACAGGGGTGGGGTTGAACTCAGGTTGTCGGGCTTGACAGTGAGCAGCTTTACCTACTGAGCTACCCTCCGACTCCTAATTAAATCTGTATTCTGTCAGTGGGAGATAACCTGTGATGTTTTCTGCTTTCTCCCCCATTACTATCTTTTGTCCCCTTCGTCCCCTTTGAGCTCCTTCCTCCTGTTGCAAAGCTTCCCTTTCATTTTTTTTCATACACACTCTGTATTTCAATCCATACTCCCCATCCAAGAGAAAACATGATGTAGTTACTTTTCAGAGTCTGACTTACTTCCCTTAACATGATCTCCAGTCTCATCTACTTTCTTGCATATAATATAATTTAATTATTTCATGTAGGTAAAAATCCATTGTGTGTATTTTTCATATTTTCTTTATCCATCCATTCATTCAGAGCAGCTGTAAACATGGGTATGTAAGTATCTTTGAAGTTTGCCTATTTGGATTCCTTTGGGTATTGTTCTAGTTAGGTTTTTGTTGCCATGATAAAACCCTGACCAAAGCCAACTTGGGTAGGAGAGGATTCAGTTTATACTCCATAGTCCATCACATGGGAGGCCAGGGCAGGAATTAAGGCAGGACCAGGAGGCAGGAAAGAAAACAGAGACCATAGAAGAATGTTACTTACTGGCTTGCGTCCTCTGGCTGGGTCAGCTTCCTTTCCTGTACACCCCAGGACCACCTGCCCAAGGATGGCACCACCCAGAGTGGGCTGGGCCCTCCCACAGCAATCATGAGTCATGAGAACTCCCCATGGGCCAATCTGATAGTGGTAACTCCTCAGGTGAGGTGCCTCTGGTTTGCATCAAGACAAAGCTATTCAGCACAAATGTTTACCCAAGGATGGCGTAGATGGAGCAGATGGTAGTCAAGTTCCTGGAGGAGCCACGATGTGAATTTGTACTGTGGTTGGTTAGACTGCCTTGTCAGTGAGTTCCCAGGATCCCCCTTTCTGTCCCTTCAGTGTTGGGGTTACAGGTACATGCCAACACACCTGCCTTTTCATGGGTGTTGGGATCTGAACTTAGGTCTGCATGCTTGCATGACAGGCACTGTACAGACTGGGCCATCTCTCTAGCCCCTAGCTGGGACTTTAATAGAATTGTGGGTGTCTGTGGCCAGGGACAGGGAATGCAGGGCATCTGTTCTTTAAGGCAGTGCTTTTTCCAGCAGCAGCTTCTTTCTCAGGACATCACTGTGCTCTAGCAGTCTGGTGTCTAGGAACTGGGTGAGTGACAGTGGGTCTTCTTTCTCAGAAACAGAACTCCTGTGTGAACCCAAGGCTGTTGCCACAACTGGGTTCTAATCCCATGGTCACTGTGGGACTTTGTAGGAAGCAGGAATGCCTGGGTTTGCAGTGATCAAATCTAGGTGTCTCCAGTCTAATCTTTTCCCTGGAACAAGGAGGTAAATCTCCTTGGCCAGGGAGGTAGGGTCACAGTTGCCAGTAGGCTGTGCTCTTTCTGTACTGTCAGCCTAGGCCTCTGTGCATTGCTGGGCCCCTTACTTGTCTCTTGGCCATCCTTGAAGCAAAGGAGTACAGTTGTCTTTCTTTACATGTGTACTTCTATTTGGCTATCTTGTAATTTTGCTTTTTGGGCTTCTTTTTTTGGCTCTCTTGCTTTTACATTAAAATCTTTTTATTTACAGATTTATTTATTCTATTGTAAGTATAAGAATCTTTTGTCTACATGTATATATGTTTACTATATGCATGCCTGGTGTCAAAGGAGATGTTGGGTCCCTTGAAACTAAAGTTGTACATGGTTGTGAGGCATCATGTGGTTGTCAGGAGCTGAACCTGGATCCTCTGCAAGAGAATCAAGTGCTTTTAACCACTGAGCCATCTCTCCAGCCACTTCTTGCATTTATCTTTAAAATTCTATTTATTTATTTGTGTTTATTTATGTGCATACATGTGTGTCTGTGGAGGTCAGAGGACAATTCTGGGGAGTCACTTGTCTCCTGTATCCTTGTAGGATGGAGGCAATGACCTCAGGTTGTTAGACATTGGTTTCCAGGAAAACGTTTGCTAGGCTTTTGATGGGATTTATTGATTCTGTGAATCTATTTGGAAAGGACAGATATGTTTGTAATATGATGTCTTTCTAGAATGTAGCCAGCTCTGGAGTGTTGGTTTTGGTCAAGTCCCTTGGGACATCATTAGTCGAGAACCAAGTTGTGTGTTGTTTCTTTTTACCTTGGGGTTTCCCAGATCAACTTGGATTATATAAACTTGAGCCTAAAGTCTGTGTGAAGGCAGGTTTGTGGTTATGAATTCCCAGGGAAGTGTCTGTTTATCTATTAATAGAGTTATTTACTTCCCCTCTAAAGTGAAAGCTAAGTTTTCTTTCTTTTTTATTATCAGCTTGGTTGGTGAGAGATTTCCCTTTTCAAGTTCATACTTTCTTTGTCAGAGTTCCCTGTGTGAGCATTGAGCCCCAGGTCTCATAGTGCTTACAAATTCTCCAGCCTTCTGACCAAGCTGTCACAGTAAAAGCTAATAAGCATTTTCTGGCTTTGTGGGGGGGGGCACTGTGGACTTCTGTAGGACTCCATTGTGATTTAAAGGGGTGCTTATGTAGTTATCTAGCATTTCTTGGGGTCTATCCTTTTAAAATTATTTCATTTTATTTGTGTGTGTGTGTGTGTGTGTGTGTGTGCATGTGTGAGCACACAACCATGTGCTTGGGGGTTCAGAATAGTCCATTGAATCCCCTACAGCTGGAGTTACAGGTCCTTGTGAGCTGTTCCATGTGTGTGGGGGAGCTGAATTCTGATCCCCTAAAACAGCAACAAGTGCCTCTAGCCACTCAGCCAACTCTCCAGGCCTCCCTCTCTCCCTCCCTTCCTTCATTGAGACAAGATTTCACTTTGTATCCCTGGCTAGCCTGGAAGATCCGCCTGCTTCTGCCCCCATTTATTTACTGTAAGGCCAGCAGTGTTCTGGGGTGCTCCTACAAGTAGGCCCCACTTTTCCTGAGTAGTGGTAACACAGACAGAGTGGGTTCTCATCTTAGACTATTCTTTCTTTTTCTTAGCTTACCTGAACATCCTTACTTCTTTAAAAAAAAAAAAACCTTACAGTTTATTCCATTTGTCCTCTGATGACATCATAGATGTATAGAGTGCACTCTGCTTCCTTCTGTCCTGCCCTATCTTCCTCTAATCATGTCATTCCCTCCCTCCCTTTCCCACATCATGCTTTTTTATTTTTATTATTATTATTTTTGACCCACAGGTTTGAACCAGAATGACCACAGGTTTGGAACTATCACCAGTCAGATAGACTCACTAGTTAGTACACTGAAGGCAGTAATTCCTTATCCCAGAATCCATTAGTTGTCACTAGTTTAGGGGGATGGGTAGGGCCCTATGAGCTGCTCCTTGATCTGTGATTGGCTGCTGACAACAGACCCAGTCTTGCGCAGGAATTTTAAAAAATAAATTATTTATTTTTAGTGTATTGGTATTTTGCCTGCATGCATGCCTGTGTGAGGTGTTAGATCCTAGAGTTATAGACAGTTGTGAGCTGCTATGTGGGTGCTGGGAGTTGAACCCAAGACCTTTGGAACAGCAATCAATGCTCTTGATCAGTGAGCTATCTCTTCAGCCTTCGTTAGCAGGATTCTTACTAACAGTAGATGCAGAAGCCCAGGGGAATACCTAGTAGAACAGAAGGCTCTAAGTTCATGAAGGTTCATGCTAATGAAATGTGCAAGATGGTACCAGCACCCACCTTGAAAGTCCTTCTAGTGTGATGTCCGCTGTGTCCTGACACCTGGGTTATTACTATTGGGCACTTTGCTTTATTCTGCGGTCTCCTCTTAGTGGCATGGGCTGTACAGGGAGCCCTCTACTTCTTATGAAGGTGGAGGCGATGGTTACTATCAGGTGTCAGCTTGAGAGGATCTAGAATCACTTGGGTCAAGTATCTGCATGCATCTCTGAGAGATTCTTTACCCCCTCTGTCTTCTCTTTATTTATTTCTCTTTTAGTGAATGGTTCCTGGTGGCCCTTTCTAAAAAAGAATGACTCATTTCTTTATGCCAAGCAGGTGCAGGACCACATTCCCTATGAAGAACGTTCAGCCCTAAATGTAGTTTTGTTTAATGAGGGATGAGTCTTGCTAAGTAGTGATGGCTACGTTTTAGAGTCAACACCCCTCACCCTACTCTGGCCCTGTGATACCTGTGATGCTTCCTGGGAGAACTGGAGAGAGTTTTACTCTGCACTACTGTTTCTAACGCAAACCTGGAGCAAGTTCCTGAGATTTGTATGAATTCACATGAGTTTGACATGGGGGCTGAGGTCAGGAAGCTGTGGGTTCTTTCTGAATGCCAGGGAAGTGTGGGGCTCTCTCTGGATGTCAGGAAGCTGTGAGTCTCTGTCTAGATGTCAGGAAGCTGTGGGCTCTCTCTGGATGTCAGGAAGATGTGGGGCTCTCTCTGGATGTCAGGAAGATGTGGGTCTCTCTCTGGATGTCAGGAAGCTGTGAGTCTCTGTCTAGATGTCAGGAAGCTGTGGGCTCTCTCTGGATGTCAGGAAGATGTGGGTCTCTCTCTGGATGTCAGGAAGATGTGGGTCTCTCTCTGGATGTCAGGAAGATGTGAGGCTCTCTCTGGATGCCAGGAAGATGTGGGGCTCTCTCTGGATGCCAGGGAAGTGTGGGGCTCTCTCTGGATGTCAGGAAGATGTGGGGCTCTCTCTGGATGTCAGGAAGATGTGGGGCTCTCTCTGGATGTCAGGAAGATGTGAGTCTCTATCTAGATGTCAGGAAGCTGTGGGCTCTCTCTGGATGTCAGGGAGATGTGGGGTTCTCTCTCTGGATGTCAGGAAGGTGTGGCGTTCTCTCTCTGGATGTCAGGAAACAGTGGGTTCTCTCTGGATGTCAGGGAAGTGTGGGGCTCTCTCCTGATGTCAGGAAGCTGTGGGGCTCACTCTGTTTTTTTTTTTTCTGTGATGGGAATTGCCTTCCCAGTTTCCCTGCAGCTCACAGCTTCAGGAGTTGATTGCTGTGTGGAAAGTATGTCCCTTGAGCTGTCAAATCAATCTCATTACTGTGACAAAGCACCCAACCTAAGCAGCTATTTCTGTTTGGATTACCATATGACCCATCTCTACCACTCCTGGGGAGATACCTGAAGGAATGTGTTGGCAGAACACAGAGATGCTTGCATGTCCATAATCATTACTGCATTTTTCATAAGAGCCACACACAGAGCCAGGCTGGACAGATGCCATGGGTGAGCAAATGAATAAGCCCCACACTGAAGCCCCACTACTTTGCTTTTCTATTACTTGAGAAACGTCATGGCCAGAAGCATCTTCGAAAGGTACAGGCACATTTCAACTCATAGTTTATAGTCATTCACTGAAGGAGGCAGGGCAGGAAGTCAAGGCAGGAACCTGGGGCAGAAACAGAGGTAGAGACCATGGAAAAACACTGCTTTCTGGCTTGTCCCCATGGCTCGCTCTGCTTGGTTTCTTACACACCTCAGGACCACCTGCCCATGGGTAGCACCATTCACAGTGGTTATATGGTTCCTAGCCTTTTAAATGTGTGTGTGTGTGTGTGTGTGTGTGTTCATGTATGTGTATGTGGGTGCATGTTCATGTGTGTGGAAGCCAGAGGACAGCTTCAGATATCATTCCTTAAGTTTCTACTTTTTCTTTTCTTTTCTTTTCTTTTTTTTTTTTTGGAGACAAGGTATTTTACTCTGAGCTAACCATTTTCTTTACACTGGCTGCTCAGCAAGTCCCAGGGCTGAGCTTGCTTCTGCTTCTCCAGTGTGGAGACCACAAGCATGCACTGCCATGTCTCCATTTTTATGTAAGTTTTGGAGCTTGAGGTCAGGTCCTCACGCATGTGTGGCAAACACCCTATCAACTGAACTATTTTCCCGTAATTCCTAGATTTTTATTGGTCTATTTACTCTCCTTTTTTTTTTTTTTTAAAAAAAAAAGGCTTTAAAAATTTTTGTGTGTGTGTGTGTGTGGTTTTGCAGAGCACATGAGTGCATCCATTTTTCTTAAAAGTTTTACATTTTAATTAGAAAATTTTTTTACTAATTATGTGTGTGTGTGTGTGTGTGTGTGTGTGTGTGTACATGTGTGCTAGGCACGTTTGGAGGCCAGAGGTGTCAGAGTCCCCTGGAGCTGGAGTTACAGCAGTAGTGAGTCACATGACATAGGTGTTAGGAACCGAACTCAGGTCCTCTGCAGGAGTAGGATACGCTCTTCCTCATCACGCTGCTCCTGCAAACCCATCTACCTGAGCACAACAGCTTTCGCGGGAGGTGTTTGGACAGCTCCGCTGCAGACAGTAGACCTTGGGGACCTTAGGCAATGCCCCTGAGAATGACTCAGGGTGAGAGCGGCCCATGCTATTGCTGCTCCTCAGCTGGTTCAGATGGGAGACCTTCAAGTTCAGGCCCGCTCCATGAATTTGTGTCTCCAGTGTCCTCAGATACCCCATTAACATGCTGGAGCAGGCTCAGGCCAGCCCATGAGTGCTCACTAGTAAGAGTTCAGCTCTGGGTGTGGTGGCGTATGTCTTTAATCTCAGCACTTGGGAAGCAGAGGCAGGCTAATCTCCCCAAGTTCTAGGCCAGCCTGGTCTCCATAGACAGTTTGAGGCCAGTCATAATTTTCTAAGTCAGTTGTTATATTTGACCATTATCAAAAGTTAAGTGGCATAGCCAGATGAGAGCTCTAGACTATTTTGGGATGGCTCCACGGTGAGACACTGTGTGATGATTAATATAATCATTAATGTAACATGACCTAGAATCACTTTGGAACAAACATCTTGGCACACCTGTGAAGGAATTTCTAGCTAGGGTTAATTGAAGTGTATAAACCCATCCTGCATCTGGGTAGCACAATCCCTGGGCATCCTGATTCTGCTCCCTAACTGTGGATGGAATTGACCAGCGGCCCTGTACTCCCACTGCCATGCCTTCTGCCATGATGGGATGGATCTTCAAACTGTGAGCCAGAACAAACCCTTCCTTCCTTAAGCTGCTTTCGTTGCCACAGTGGTGAGAAATAACGAGACGACTGACTCAATGAGAAAAACACCTAGGTATGTCCAGGTCTGTCCAAGGCCCTGAATTCCGTGTGTGTGTGTGTGTGTGTGTGTGTGTGTGTGTGGTGTATACATACATATATATCCCATATGGTGGTTTGAGAGAAAATGGTCCCCAAAAGGAGTGGCACTACTAGAGGGTGTGGCCCTGTTGGAGAATGGTCATCACTGTGGGCAGGGCTTTGAGGTCTCTTGTTCAAGCTTTGCTCAGTGTGACAGTTCTACCTGTTGTCTGCAGTAGGACTCTTGGTATTCCTCTAGCACCATGTCTGCCTGCATGCTGCATTCTCCCTGCCATTGATGATAGTGGACTGAACCTCTAAAACTGTAAGCGAGCTCCCTCAATGAAATGTTTTTCTTATAAAAGTTGCATGGTCATGGTGTCTCTTTACCACAATAAAAACCCTAACTAACACACACACACACACACACACACATATGCACATATATATTGTGTGTGCCTTATATATGTCATATAAAATGCATAGATAACTTCAATTATACATACTACATTTAAAAAGGGTCATAAACACTCAAGCCCTTCATAATTATTTTTAATATTAGGGATGCTCTGTAGCTGTAACTCTGAGGAAGAAATACCGCTCATGCTAGTCATTATGTGAGTGTGTGAGTGTATGCATGCTCATGCGTGTGGAGGCAGTGTGTGAGTGTATGCATGCCCATGCGTGTGGAGGCCACAGTTCCACCCTGGATGCTGTTTCTCAGGCTTCTCACTGTCCTGGACCTCGGGCGTTCAGATAGGCTTCTAGGTCAGTGAGCCCCTGGGAGCTCCCCATCTGTTTCCCCAGATCTGGGAATACACAATGTCTGGCTTTTATTTGAATCCTAGGGTTCTAACCCAGGCAAGCACTTTCCTAACTGAGCCATCTCCCCAGCTTCCAGGTCTCTATTGTTGTATCGCTGAGACCAAACACCTAACAGTAACAGCATAATGGAGGCATTGTCTGTTTGGGGTCAAGGTTTCAGAAGATTCAGAGGAAGGCCACTCCCTTCACAGCTGATCAGACAGCAGAGGAGGGGGGAGCAGTCACCCCGAGAGTGCCCCCCTTCCCCTCCTTTCATTGTGCCCAGCCTTCCCACCCAGCATGGGATGGTGTCGCCCACATTCAGGGCAGGTCTTTCTCCTTTAGCTAATTCTCTCTGGAGATTTCCTCAGACACAGTCTCGCCAACCTCCTTGGGGAGCTCAAAGTGCAGTCAAAATAATGGAGAAGGTTAAACATTGCAGAACAGCAAACAGAAATATTGGGGTGTTCTCCACTATCAGCACATAGAAGACAAACAGGGTCACCTGATTTCCTTCTCAGTTATTTCCAATGTGTATTGATTACATCACCTTTTTCTGTTTTTCACACATAAAAAAGTTGTGTCTTCCCCTCTCTGGTCTCAAAAGCCCACTTGTAAAGTATTCCCAGCCCACCACTGTGTACAATGATGTGGTGTGTGGAGGGGACACCTGAGGGCATAGTCCTGAGGGTGACTCTCGACATCAGCCTTTCAAGGAAGGCAAAAGGGCATCACTATCTGTAGCCAACGTAAAAAATGTAAAAACTGCACATTTCATAGACTGTTTCTAGAATGACTGATAAAAACCTATAGCCATGAACTCACATGATTTCTAGGAGTGATTAGCCACAGTTTCTCATTAGTTACTCTTCTTGTTTCTGTGACAAAATGCCTGACAAGAAGCAACTCAAGGGCCACAGTGATGGACCACAGTGGATGTCTTGGTTGGGAGTATGGGTGCTATGGCATGGCACTGGCTGGAGCGATGAACTCAAGGCCACAGTGATGGACCGTGGCGAATGTCTCTGGCAGGAGTATGGTGCTGTGGCATGGCACCGGCTGGAGCGATGATTCTGACGTTTGGGGTGGTACAACATCGAAAGAAGCTTTTCATAGAGCTGTGGCTTCCTTTAACAATGCTCTAAAGAAAGGTGACATTTGTGAAACCAGATAAACCAAATGGCACAGCCAGAAGAAAACCTGCTAAGAAGAGTAAAAACCCAGAGAAGAATGTTCCCAGCTCCCTTGAAAACGGTGGGGATAAATGTGCTGCTGTTGGGTCAGAAGGTGGCTGTGTTCACCCAGCTGATTTAAGAGGAACCCGTGTTGTGATTTATACTGGATTTGGAGTCAGCAGAGAGAGATCTGTCTGATCTACGTTCCCCAGCCTGTGAAGTAGGTACTAAGACAGAAGTGGACGCTCAGGAGGATGAAAATGAACGTCAAGTTTCCTTTGGATCTCCTGGAAGTAAACCACACGAATCAAACTGCTTCGTGGAACTCCTTTCTCCCTCCTTCACTCACAAAGTCAAGGTCAAGACTGGTACCTGGAAAATCAGGTCTGAGATTCAGTGGCTCACCACTGCCACCACGTCCATGGCCCCTTCCTGCTATGTTGGATGCCTCCATTCCCTTTGGGACCACCAATAATTCTCCCACCCCTCCCATGTCTTCAGATTGTCTGAAAGGCACCAGTGCCTGGGAAGACGGTAATCTCTTGGTACACGAGTGGCTATCGTACTGGCTATTGTATGGGTTTCAGAACAAAAAGTGCTCATATTAAGCAGTTCGACTCTCTCCCAAGGAGGTGGTATGTTGGTGTTCCTTGTTGATATGAACAGAAGTCTCATTGCGATCCTGGCAGACACTCAATTGAGTGGTCTGTCATCAGCTTTTTCTGTTCTGAGCTTCCATACCTAAATAACCAGCGGGGCAAATCAGTTTGAGGAACCAAATGCAGAAATGTGAGTTCATGGAAGTCGGTCTGCCAGGATTACGATTCTGCACAACTGCGGATTGTAGCTTTCTCAGTGTGTCAAGATTTTTAAGAATGCATTTAAAAATAAATAAAAGTCCTCCTCCCCCCCCTTTTTTTGTAGAAAAGAAGCAGCTTGAGGAAGGAAGGGTTTATTCTGGCTCATAGTTTGAGGTCACAGTCCATTGCGGTGGGGAATCATGGCAGCAGGAGCAGGAGGCAGCCGCTTACGTTGTACCTGCAGTCAGGAAGCAGAGAGCGATCCTACTGAATGCTGCCGCCTACATTTAGAGTGGTGGTTCCGGGTTCAGTTAACCCAGTCTAGGAACTCCCTCCCAGACACGCAGAGATGTGTGATTCTAGATCCCATGAAGCAGACAGGACTAACGTCACCATTTCTAAGGGCTGGGGTCTGCTCTGTCGCCGCTATACAAGTTGCTGTGGTTTGTTTTACTGCCGTAGAAAACGATCTGCTCTGGGTGTGGAGAGATGGCTGAGCAGTTCAGATGCTCTTGCGGTGGATCTGAGCTTGGTTCCCAGCACGCACGTGGGTGGCCCACAACCACCTGTAACTTCAGCTCCAGGGGATCCAACACCCCCTTCTGGTCTCTGCAGGCACCTGTACTAATGTAGTCAAATACAATTAAAAATAAGTAAAATCATACGAATCTGATCTCTCTGGCTGTGTGATCTGTTGGTGGGGGTTTGGCTAAAACAGTGTCAGTCGTAATGGAAAAGGGAGGTTGGGAAGCAATTCAGAGAGTTAGACAGACATGGCTTAGATGATGGATTGGCCATGCAAGGTGAAAAATTAAAGATGAACATTAATTTCATAATTTTAATTGCAGATTTTTACACATACGATAATGAGACTGGCAAGGAGGAATGCATCACCCCAACTTAAGAATCATTAGCACTCTTCTGTGTTTGCCTCATCTGCTTTATTGAAGCATTTAGAGTAAATTACAATCATTGTGACATTTCAACCCTAAATAATTAAGCACACATCTCCAACAGATTATCTAATGCAGCCAACATGAGTTCATAGCAACATCTTCAAAATTACCACCAAAATGTTTTACTAACATTAAAATCTGGGTCAGACAAAGATTCTTTACCATTTATATTTTATTGGATTTTTTTTGTTTTGGTGTGTTTGTGTGAGTGTGCACATGCATGCATGTGTTTATGTGTGTGGACCTACATGTAGAGGTCAAAGGTTGATGTCAGGTGTCTTCTTCAATTCCTATCTTATTTTTATTTAATTTAAAAATATTATTTATCGTTATTATTAGAGCATGTGTGTGCAGGTACTTGTATGCCAGGCACATGAGGAGGTCAGAGAGTAATTCTGGGGAGTTGGTTATCTTCTTCTACTGTAGATTCTGGGGCTTGAACTCAGGTTCTCAGGCTTTCTCGGCAAACGCTTTTCCTCACTGAGGAGCCTGCTGGCCCCTCCACCTTATTTTTGAGACTGGGCTTCATTGAATCTGGAATGTTCTAGACTGGCTTGTGGCTAAGCACCAGGGGTACTCCTGTCTCTATGCCACCCCCAGCACTGGAATTACATACCTATGTCACTGTGCAGACTTCTGGTGTGGGTTCTGGGCAAACAAACCCAGGTCCTTATATTTGTGTGACAAACGTTTACTGACTAATTTATTCTAGTCTGTTGCTCAGGGTTTCTACTATGAAAAGGCCAGGGAGCAACTATTTTAAGCTTTGCAGTCAACATTCAAAACGAAAGAAGGTTTTGGATTTTTTTGGGGGGAGGAGCAGTGTACAAGATCTCATTGTGTACTTCTGGCTGGCCTGGAACTTTTTTTTTTCAGCAGATTAATTTTTATTACTTTATAAATAATACCAATCAAAATTTCCAGTTCCTCCCCTCCCCCCACTTCCCTCCCACTCCCCCACTTCCCCTTCCCCCTCCCCTTCCAGTCCTAAGAGAGGGCAGGGTACCAAGGCTCTCCCCCTCCATCCAGGCTTAGGAATGTATGCATCCAAACGGACTAGGATCCCCAAAAGCCAGTACATGCAGTAGAGACAAATCCCAATGACATTATCATTGGCTTCTCAGTCTGCCACAATTGTCAGCCACATTCAGAGGGTCCAATTTGATCCCATGCTCGTTCAATTCCAGTCCAGCTGGCTTTGGTGAGCTCCCATTAGCTCAGGCACACTGTCTCAGTGGGTAGACCAAACCCTCGTGGTCCTGACTTCCTTGCTCATGTTCTCTTTCCTTCTGCTCTTCAATGGGACCTTGGGAGCTCAGTCCAGTGCCTCGATGTGGGTCTCTGTCTCTATCTCCATCCATCACTGGACGAAGGGTTTATGGTGATATTCATGACATTCATCAGTGTGACTATGGGATAAGGGCCAGTTCTGGCCTGGAACTTTCTACGTAGAACAAGCAACTTAGAGGATTCACCTGCTTCCTCATTCTGAGTGCTGAGATTAAGAGTGTTCAGTACCACACATGGCTAGATTTTAAAATATAATGCATATTATTTTCAATGAAACATGTTAAGTTTGATTAATATTATATATATTTAATAATATATATAATATATTTCACGCACATATATTATATGTAAAAATCAGAGCTTATGGGCTACACAAGAGCAGGAAGGTGGTTGGCTTTGGTTCCCTAAGTCTTGTTTTCTGGATGACACTGGATCTGTTCATGATTTTGTCTGTATCCTTCTTTGTCTTTCCCACCCCATAACAGGTGCATCTTCTTTATAATGCTCTTGCTCAGAAATCTTCAGCAAATCTTGTCTGGGAACTCAGCTCACGACAGTGACTGACACTGCGGATTATTGAGCTGGGAACTTGGTGACTTCCTTCTTTTTCCTCTGCTATGACCCAGCACGTGGGACGCTGCTTTCTGTGTTCAGGACGCCCCTCTAGCTGGTTTTTCTGGAAATGCCCTCAGATGTGCACTGATGGGATTTGTCTCCACCAACTCTCGACAAGTGACATGAAGAATAACCACCAGAGCATCTTTCCCCAGCTGTGTGTGACCAGATGTCACATGGATAAGCTGGTGTAGCATAAATGGGAACATAGAAATTGGGTAGCAGCTTGTGGGACTCAGCTGCTGTCTTAGCCCCAGCACGACAAGGGAACTGGATTCGGTTTGTGTTCATAGGTTTCATGGGTACTGATGGGATGGGCCCAGGATGTCAGTCTGAAGGATAAGTGGGAGAGTTGTCATGGAATTTGAAGGACTATCCACAGCTGGAGTTTATCTGGAAGGTTTGGTGTTTGTCAGGAGAGTTCAACTCCTCACTAAAATAGCATGAGGCCAGTAAAGGCCTTTGCCCATAGCTCACACAAAGGTAATTCCCTTGCCTCCCATCCCAACTCTAGAGGGACAAACACTGGGGATGATCAGCAACAGTTTAGCACGTGTGGTTTGAATAGAAATATTCTAGGCTCAGATAGTCGGACACTTGTCCCCATTGGGTGGTGCTGTTGAGGAGTGGCTTGCTGCAGGACACATGCTACTGTGCATGGGTTTTGAGATTAAAAGCCTCATGCCCTTTCTAGTGAGTTTACTTCTGCTTCCTGTTTGCTATTGAAGATGTGAGTTATTAGCTTCCCGATCCTGTAGCCATGCCTGCGGGTGCTGTTATGTCCTCCCACCATGAGGACTCTTTTTATAAACATTTATTCTATTATTTTACATGCATGTGTTTTGCCTGCATGGATACCTGTGTACCACATGTGCAGTGTCCTGAGAAGCCAGAACATGTTATTGAATCCCCTAGAACTAGAGTTACAAGCAGTTGTGAACTTCTATACAGATGCTAGAAATTGAGTTCTAGTCCCCTGGAAGAGCAGTCAGTGCTCTCAACCACCAAAACATTGCTCCAGCTTCCCCACAATGGGCTCTTATCCATATGGAACCATAAGTCAAAACATAATCCTTCTTCCAGAAGTTGCTCAGTCATGATGTTTTCTCATAGCAATAAAAAAATAATCCAGCACTCAATTCTGCCTGCCTTTCCCCAAGGCTCATGAACTTGCCCTATGCTGAGAGTGAGCTGTACCTTGAATTAAAAATTAGATTGAAGTTATAAAATGAGTAGCAACGAGCCTTTAAAAGTAGTCTGGGATTGCTTTAATTAGCTAAAAATGATCACAAAAGTATGGATCCAACTGTGATGTCATTAAGAGAGCTGCCTCACAGCAGGAGATGGGAGGAGGGTTGTGAGTGTGCCTGGCACATACTGGGGAAATGAAAGATTCATGTTTGCTCCCAATGTGCTTAGGTTGCACACCAAGCCAATTACAAAGAAGTTGGGGAAGCTCTTACCAGAGTTTCAGAATGCTTTCCACCGTGGAGGACAAGTTGGAGCCTTCATAATCACCTAACAAATATCAAAGCACATTGCATTGAGAACTCTATGAGGGTTGTCAGATCAAAGGAGGGACACCTGGCACATTGGAATTCAACAAATAAATAGCATAAGTATTTCCTATGCAAACTGAAATGCAGTTGAGCCTCTGATGTTTGTGTATGTGCAAGTGTGTGCCGGCCAGAGGTCAACCATGGGTGTGTTCCTCAGGTAACACCCACCTTTTAGTTTTGAAAATATTGTATATTTATGTATTTGTTTGTTTGTGTGTGTAACTGTGAAGGTCAGAGGACAACTTGTAGGAGATCATTTGTTTCCACCATGTGGGTTCTAGGGGTTGAGCTCAGATCATCAGGCTTACAAAAAAGATCTCTTATTGAACCAAACATGCTAGGGTGGCTAATTAGTGTAATCAGTCTGTCTCCACTCCCTAGTGCTGGAATTACAATAAGGCTTTAAAATAAGGCTTTATGTGATTGAGTTGTGTGTGTGTCACAGGAGTGCCTTGTGCTCGCAGAGGTCAGAAGACGATGATGGATCCCCTGTAACTGGGTTGCAGATGGTTGTAAATCACCATGTGGGTCTTGGGAACCAAACCTGCGTCCACTGCAAGGGCAACAAGTGCTCTTGACCACTGCGCTATTTCTCTAGCATCCCTTCTTAAAAACAGGTTGTGCTGCATAGGTTTCTGTCAATTCAATACAAACTAGAGTCATCTGGGAGAGGGTCTGTCAATTGAGAAAATACCTCCATAAGAAAATAAAGTTGGAGAACACATGAGAAAGACATCCAGCATCAACCTCTGGCCTCCACATGTGCACACACACAGTTTCCCATATACACACACATGAGCACAGCAGAGAAGACGGAGATGTGGAAGCATGAAACAGAAAATGGAACATCTGTTGAAAACAGATGATAGAAGGAAACAGATGCCGCTGGGAGGGGAAGTCTCCTTGAAATGTGATGGTTTCCCTGGGCTCTGGCAGGAGGAGGAGAGAGTGTGTTTAGAAACTGACAGAGACGGAGGTGGCGGGTGAAAACTTAGTCATACTTCATTCCTGTGCAGCGCAGAGTCTCAGTTCCTTAAACCATTTTATTAATGAGCCAGGAGGGAGAGGTCAGTGGTGTCTTCATGTAATCACAAATGGTTCTGAGCTGGGCAGCATCACTGACAAATGAACATTCAATCTGGGGTTGTGCAAGTACATGACTAGCAGGCAGGAGGCACATTTCACAGGATGAGAAAGTCTGGTAGAGATCCAGTGACAGACCTGGTGCCTGGGAAGAAACCCCCTTGACTGGATCCAGTTTTTTAGAAAGTCTATACAGTTTTGAAAGCTGTTACTAATTTTTTCTGGAATTGATTTTTTGCCAAAAGTCAATTGAATGCTGTTTTCTTTCTCTTAGTCAGTGTGTAGAGACAAACTCACCACACACAATAATGGTGAAGAGCATTATTAACAATGACCTGAGTTCCAAGTCCTATAAAATCACAGACTGGAACTAGTGCATTTTAGATATGGAGAGGCTCTGGGGATTATAAGTCTCAATTCTTTACCATTCACATCAGACCCAGAGGCAGGGAGCTGTGCCTAGCATGGGACATGGCCCCACCAGGCCAGGTGTGACTCAGTGTTCTGACCGGAAGCAGGCAGCTTGCTCTCACTTAGCACCACTCAAGATCACGTGTGTTGGGAGGCCTTTAGAGGAGGCTCAAGGAATAGTTCCCCAAGGCACACAAAATGGAACAATTTCACTTCTGGTACCAAATGGGTTTTGTCAACATTCACTTTATAGTTCTCCAGTACCACTGGGGTGCCTAATGGTTAAACTAAATACCTAAAAATTTGGGAAACATTATTTATTTGTTTTTGTGCAAGTGCATGTATCCCATGGTACATGTGTGAAGGGCAGAGAATATTTTTTTTGTGGAAGTTGATCATTTTGTTTCACCATGTGGATTCTGGATATTGAACCGCTTTGTCATCTCCCTCAGTTGAAAGCTTTTTAAAATTGAAACAAAAGTATCAACTTAACTGTATTGATTTATGGAGTATAGTCTGTTAGTATTGTATATAGTATGTAATGATTAAATCAGGGTAGTTGACATTTACACTTGTAAAAGCATTTATCTAAAAATATTAACATGTAATTATTGAGTCAGGTATGGTGGCATAGATTTGGAGACTGTGGAAGGTTATCCTGCCACCTTAGGAGTATTGGCTTCATTTACTGACAGTTACAGTGAAATCTGTTGTGGATAAAGTAATAATACATTAAGAATGTAGCTATCATCCTAAACACAATCTCCAAGATTCCTAATATTTAGGACATGCTAGTCACTTAAGGATCTTCATATACACATAAACACTCAGAGAGACAGGGAGACCAATATACAGAGATACACAGAGGTACATAGACCTATACTCAGATATACATAGAGACACATGCACTCATACAGAGACACACATGCACATAGAAAGAGAGGTAATGTAATGACCAAGGAACCATGAACGCAGCAGGTAATGTACTCCATTAAACAATACTTTTTCAGGGTAGACCAGATGGCTCAACAAAGAAAGGTACCTTTTGAATACAATTTCTAGAACCTACATGGTTAGAAGGAAAAAAAAAACTCCTGCAAGTTGTCCTCAGATATCCACATATGATATGCGCAGATATCCAATGCATGTGCAGACAGAGACACACACATAAACACTAAATGTGTGTGGGAGAATTGTCTGTATTCTGTCAATCATGTTTTAAATAAACGCTGATTGGCCAGGCAGGAGGTATAGGCGGGAAAAACAGACAGGAAGTGGAAATGATGCAAGGAGAGTTGAAAAATTCTGGGGAGGAGGAAGTTGATTCTTCGCACTCCTGCCCAGATCACCGAAGCAACAGGATATGAGCTGCTCCACTGAAAAAGGTACTGAGCCACATGGCTAAAATAGATCAGAATAATAGGTTAATCAAGATGTGAGAGTTAGTTAGTAAGAAGCCTGACCTAACGGGCCAATCAGCATTATAACTTATAGAGATCTCAGTGTGATTTTTCTCTGGGATTAAACAGCTGGGGAGATGTACAGAAACAGAAACAAGGAGGCCCCCTAATGTTACAAATGTGTAGAAAAATACTTTTAGTGAATGAATTACTGATTCTTTATAGAAAAGTTAGAAAATGGGACTAGAAAGATGGCTCCGTCAGCAACTAAGAGTGATTTCTAATCTTTCAGAGGACATCAATTTGGTTTTAAGCATCCACATTAAGTTGGTTCTAAGCATCCACATCATTGGGAGTCTCACAAGGGGATCCAACACCTGATTTTGGCCATCTTGGGAACTCACGTGTATAAAAAAACACATTCAGACACAAATAAGAATAAAATAAAGTCTTTTTAAAGATTTTAAAAAATGTCTATTAGTGTTTTACCTGCATGTATTTATGTGCTCCTCATGTATGCCTGGTGCCCTCAAAGGTCATAAGAGGGCTTCTGATCCTCTGGGACTGGAGTTACAGTTATAAGCTGCCATGTGAGTACTGGGATCTGAAGCTGGGTCATCTCTCTTCAAGAGTAGCAAGTTCTCCTGACCACTGAGGCAACTCCCCAACCCCAAATACAGTTTTTTAAAAAGAATTCTTACAAAGTACCAGTGGGCAAATATTATCTTTAATCCCATTACTGTAAGTTGAAGCTTGAATTGCCTTGGAGACCCCAAGATGTTGAAGATGCCTGAGAGTTGTGAGACACCTGAGGAGAAAAGCTGCTAACAGGGAGTGGAATCAGCCCAAGAGAAAGAAGTGTGTTGGAGGCAACAAAGCTAAAAGGAATTGGAGATCTGAGGAGAGCTTTGACATCAGACATGAAGATGCAGAGTTTGGAGTTTGCCCAGCTGGTTTTCAGTTATGTTTGAACCAGTATTTCCTAATTATGTCACCTTCCCTATGTTTTGGAATGCTAATGTCTATCTTGTGCCATTGTATGTTGGAAGTATGTGATATGCTTTTTGATTTTGATTTTATAGGGTATTACAGTTAAGAGATTTCATTACTCTCAGAAAAGACTTTGAACTTTGAGCTTTTAAACATTGTTGAGACTGTGATAGACTATGGGGACTTTTGAGGTTCGAGTAAATGCCTTTTGCATCATGATATTGTTACAAGCTAATGGGGGACAGGGAGTAGAATGTATTAGTTTGAATGTAATTGGCCCCCATAAGCTCACAGGGTGTGTTATTGTTAGAAAGTGTAGCTATGTTGGTGGAAGTGCATCACTGTGGGATTGGGCTTTGAGGTTTCCTATGCTTAAACTACCCCCAAGTTACACAGTTCACTTCCTGTTTCCTTTGGATCAAGATGCAGAATTCTCCCTTCTTCCCCAGCACCATGTCTGCCTGCATGCTGCCATGTCCCACAATGATGATAATGGATTAAACTTCTGAACTGAAGTCACCCCAATTAAATGTTTTCCTTTACAGGAGTTGTCATGGTTATGGTGTCTCCTCACAACAACAGAAACCCTAAGACAATAATTGATGCTTTCTTCTGATCTTCACAAGAATGCACAGATCCACATGCATAAATAAATAAACCTCCAAGATGTATTACTTACTTTACTGACTTCTTTAACATGTAGAAAACCAAATGCTGTAAGCTAGGACTGCTTTGTCCTTTATATACACAAAAATAAAAACAATAAACTGGTTCCTTTTCCTTGCTGTGAGCACATTTGCTTGGCACTCTTTGCATTTCCTTCTCTTGTGGGTCAGGCACAAACACAATCTGTGACACTCAGGAGAGCTTGGCTATTCCCATCAAAATAACAGCCCATATGACAAAATAACAGAAAGGTTAACAAAAAGGTGCTCAATGTAATTTTTACTACTTCTAAAACTTGCCAGACACTTCAGAGTATCTAGAAAGAACAGACATTTCAAAAAGTATTTAGCATTGTCAACTGTAGGTATAATACTGAGAGGTAAAATAATTACACACACACAATACAATGGTTATAATACAAATGGAAGACACAAGTCTTCTCCATGACCAGTCTGCTTTAGACCCTCCCCCTCTTTGTTTTTTCTTCCATCTCCCCAATCCACAGCAAAATGGTGACAAATCTCTTTCCCGGTGTGGAATAAAATGTGTCCTATTCATTTCATTTTTAAAAAGTCACTTCCAGAAAGTGTGTCTATGACTTAAGAAAAAAAAAACCAAATAAATTGAGCATAGATCCAATTGTTTTAGCTCTTTCTTTAAAAAAAGGTTTGATTTTTATTTGTTTGCATTTGTTTGTATATGTGCATATGAGCATATTTTCTGTGGAGGCCTGAAGAGGTTGTCAGATCTCCCTGAACTAAACCATAAAGCTGGGACCTGTCATCGGGGTGCTGGAAATTGATCCCAGATCCCCTGCAAGATGTTTAACAGCTGAACCATCTCTACAGCCCCAACCTTGAACTTTTGATATTTCTGCATCTGCCCCCAGACCTCATGCTCCATCATGCTTAGTTTACATGATTCTGAGGATGGAGTTCAGGGATTCAGGCATGCTTGGTAGGTACTCTTAAGCCAAGTACCTGCCCCAGCCCCAGCCCTAGCCCCTACCCCTGCCCAGTCCCAGCTCCTATTCTGGAAACTGGATAGGAAAAAAATATTTTCCCCTTTAGAACTAAAGGTCTCCCTTTTACAAGGTGTAGGAGTTATCTCTCCTTGGAAGGAAATAACTCCTGGCTCTGATTCCTTACTCCAGCCCAGAGTGGAACCCCTATTTAAGATGTAGTAGCCAGTCTTTGTCCTTAGAAGCAGCTGGGGTGGCTGAGGAAACCTGAATCAATCTTGATGTTATTGGCCAGGTCTCCAGTGATCTAATTACAGTGGAACATGGACCAAGTGCCAGACCAAGGAAAAGGGAGGCACTGTGGCATTTATTACCTTTGCTACTGGGTTTTGTGGCCCACCTAGCTAATATTGACTCCTAATTCTACATCTAGTGCAGGGCCTTCTTACCTCAGCTGGCCCAGGGTCGGCTTTGGCTGATCCGTGATCATGCAGGACCAAAGGCGTGTGTCCCTCCTGTGCTGAGTCAGGCTGCAGCCTTCATTAACAATGTCTCTAAAACTAGCCTGTGGACCAAAGTGATGGGGAGGAAGGGCTTAGTCTGTGGGCTGGGTTCAGGCTGCTAGCATGAGGCAGCTTCTGTGTCAGGAGGCTGTGGATACTGGGGAAACAAGCACCAAATCTGGGGTCTACCAGGGAGGGTCACCACCCGGCTTGAAACAGATGGAATTTTAAAAGAGAGAAAAGAGAAGAAAAAAGGCCATTTCCCTAACTGGTAAGATATACATGAGTTTGATGTGAACAAAAACATAGATAGGAGATTAACCATGGCTTTGGAACTCTGTTCTGGAACTGGGCATAAGCCATCCTCAATTCCTATATGTGTATAGGTGGGTCTCATCCAGTTTCTAGGTCAGAAAGACAGAGAAGTGGAGCCCAGGTAGATTGTAGTCTGTCCAGGGAGAGGGGACTCAGAGAACACGAGTGATGGACTAGTCCAGGGAGGAACTACTGCCTCCTCATCCAGCCTATGTGCTTATTTTTTTTTCCTGAGCACTTTTGCCTAGTTTGCTTGCTTGTGTATATATATATATATATATATATATATATATATATATATATATATGCATTTTTATTATTTGAGACAAGGTCTCCATTTGTAGCCCATGCTGGTCTGGACCTCTCTAATGTGGTCAAGGTAGCCTCAGACTTGTAGCCACTTTCCTGCATCAGCTTCCTAAGGCTGGGGTCACAGGCATGTGCCACTATGCCCAACTAGACTACTTTTGGAAGTAATATAATTCCTGGTCTGTTGTGGCTCTTGTTTGGCCCTAAATGGATGAAGTGATCACGTGGCATCTGAATTCAATCATTAGTGAATATTTTTATCTGGGCATAGTGTGAATGACTAAGGGAACACAGTGGACTACTTTCTTAGGAGGCTACTGTCAGTGGGGGAAAGACAGAAAAATGGTGAGAAAAATAAAAATTTAAAGATGATCATTATGCCCTTCCTACTAGACTGTGAGAGCCCCAAAGGCAAGGACTCTTGTTTCCAATTCATCTCCCTCCCATGCCCGGATCTACAGCGTTAGTAAGTGGAAAATGACGACCTAGAAGAGGACCTTGTTGTGTGACTGTTTCTTCAACCAGAAGAGAGATGGCCATGGATGTGTGAGCAATGGCTGATGTCACTAAGGACTAACACAGTAGTGACAAATCTCTTCTAGTAAGAGATGTTGGTGCCAGGTGTAGTTCAGACAATGGTTAATGTCTAGAATAAAAAATTAAACACAGACACACAATATACAGTCACACACACACACACACAGACACAGACACACACACACACACACTTCTTACCCCAAACTGCCAATCAACAAATGGACCAACGAGGCACTCTTGTCTCCTGGGCCCTGGGAAAACCAGCTACCCCTGTAGCAGTGCCGAGGAGTTCTATCCGGAGAGGTGAGTGGGTGCTAGCCTGGGTGGCCAGCCTGGGAAGAGAGCACAGCCCCTCCCCCCTCAGCTTCTGAGGCAGGATCTTCCCTGCTTCACTGGACCCCTCCCTGCCCCCACTGCCCTGAACTCTTGTCTCCTGGGCCCTGGGAAGACCAGCTACCCCTGTAGCAGTGCCCAGGAGTTCTACCCGGAGAGGTGAGTAGGTGCTAGCCTGGGCGGCCAGCCTGGGAAGAGAGCACAGACCCTCCCCCCTCAGCTTCTGAGGCAGGGTCTTCCCTGTTTCACTGGACCCCTCCCTGCCCCCACTGCCCTGCACTCTTGTCTCCTGGGCCCTGGGAAGACCAGCTACCCCTGTAGCAGTGCCGAGGAGTTCTATCCAGAGAGGTGAGTAGGTGCTAGCCTGGGCGGCCAGCCTGGGAAGAAAGCACAGCCCCTCCCCCCTCAGCTTCTGAGGCAGGGTCTTCCGTGTGTCACCGGACCACTCCTGGTCCCCACTGCCGCTGCACTCTGGTCCCCTGGGCCCTGGGAAGGCCAGCTATCCCAGCTGCAGTGCTGAGGAGCTCTATCCAGAGAGTGCTGAGGAGTTCTATCCAGAGATTGCTGAGGAGTTTCACCCAGAGAGGTGGAGATGGGCAGGTGCAAATGCAAGAATTCCTCCAACAACCTGAAAGGCAACATGACATCTCCAGAATCCAGGGAGCACGAAATGAGAAGAATTGAACACCCTACTCCAGAAGAAATAGAAGAAATCGACTCTAAGCAGATCTTTATGAAAATAATAGAGGAACTTAAACGGGAGGTGAAAATCTGCCGTAAAGAAATGGAAGATAAGTATAACAAAAAATTGAGGAAATGAGTAAAGAAATGGAAGAGAAATATACCAAAAAGTTTGAAGAAATGAGTAAATCCGTAAATGAAATTCTGGGAAACCAAGAAAAAACAATCAAACAGGTAATGGAAACAGTTCAAGATTTGAAAACTTAAATGGAGTCAATGAAGAAATCACAAACCGAGGGCCGACTGGCTATGGAAAATCTAGGTAAACGAACAGAGACTTCAGAAACAAGCATAACCAACAGAATACAAGAGATAGAAGAAAGAATCTCAGACTCTGAGGACACCATAGAGAAATTAAACGCTCTGACCAAAGAAAACAGCAAATCCAAAAAATTCTCATCACAAAACATTCAGGAATTGTGGGACACAATAAAAAAACCAAATCTAAGAATAATAGGGATTGAAGAAGGAGAAAAACGGCAGATCAAAGGCCCAGAAAATATATTCAACAAAATTATAGAAGAAAACTTTCCTAATCTAAAGAACGATATTCCTATGAAGGTGCAAGAAGCATACAGAACACCAAATAGACTGGATCAGAAAAAAAAATCCCCTCGCCATATAATAATCAAAACACAAAACATATAGATTAAAGAAAGAATATTAAGAGTTGCAAAGGAAAAAGGTCAAGTAACTTATAAAGGTAAACCTATCAGGCTTACACCGGACTTCTCTATGGAAACCATGAAAGCCAGAAGATCCTGGATAGAGGTACTGCAGAAACTAAGAGACCATGGATGCAATCCCAGACTACTATACCCAGCCAAGCTATCATTCACTATCAACGGAGAAAACAAAATATTCCAGGATAAAAATAAATTTAAACAATTCATAGCCACAAATCCAGCCTTACAGAAAGTAACAGAAGGAAAATCGCAACCCAAGGAATCTAACATTGCCATCACTGCCTACAATAACCCAGACATCTAGCGACCCTTCACAACCACAACTCAAAGAAGAGAAACACACAAACTCTACTACACACACACACACACACAAAAGTAATAACCGGAATCAACAACCACTGGTCATTAATATCACTTAATATTAATGGACTCAACTCACCGATAAAAAGGCACAGACTTAGAGATTGGATACGAAAACAGGATCCAACATTCTGCTGTTTACAAGAAACACACCTCAAACACAAAGACAGACATCTACTCAGAGTAAAAGGTTGGGAAAAGGTTTTCCAAGCAAACGGACCTAAGAAACAAGCTGGTGTGGCCATTCTAATATCTAACAAAATTGACTTCAAGCTAAAATCAATCAGAAGAGATGGAGATGGACATTTCATACTCATGACAGGAACAATTAATCAGGAGGAAGTCTCAATCTTGAATATCTATGCCCCTAATTTAAAAGCACCCACTTATGTAAAAGAAAAACTTTTAGAACTCAAGGCAGTCATCAAACCACACACACTAATAGTAGGAGACTTCAACACACCTCTCTCACCAAAGGACAGGTCAATCAAACAGAAACTCAACAGAGAAATAAGAGAATTACTAGAGGTAATGAATCAAATGGACTTAACAGATATCTATAGAACATTCCACCCAAATAGGAAAGAATATACCTTCTTCTCCGCAGCTCATGGAACCTTCTCGAAAATTGACCACATACTCGGTAACAAATACACAGATACAAAAAAATTTTAGTAACCACCTGTGTCTTGTTGGATCACCACGGTATAAAGTTAGAATTCAATAACAATTCGAACACCAGAAAGCCTACAAATGCGTGGAAGTTGAACAGTCAACTACTGAATCATCCCTGGGTCAAGGAAGAAATAAAGAAAGAAATTAAAGTCTTCCTTGAATTTAATGAAAATAAAGACACAACATACTCAAACCTATGGGACACAATGAAAGCAGTGCTAAGAGGAAAGTTCATAGCACTAAGTGCCCATTTAAAGAAAACGGAGAAAGCACATATTGGAGTCTTAACAGCACACCTGAAAACTCTGGAAAAAAGAGAAGCAGACTCTCCCAGGAGGAGTAGAAGATTGGAAATAATCAAACTGAGGGCTGAAATCAACAAAATAGAAACACAGAAAACAATCCAAAAAATCAACAAAACAAAAAGTTGGTTCTTGGAGGAAATCAACAAGATTGACAAACCCCTAGCCAAACTAATCAAAAGGCAGAGAGAGAACACTCAAATTAATAAGATCAGAAATGAAAAGGGGGACATAACAACAGACACAGAGGAAATTCAGAGAATCATTAGATCTTACTACGAAAGTTTATATGCCACAAAGTTGGAAAATGTACAAGAAATGGATTGGTTTTTAGATAAATACCATTTACCAAAGTTAAATCAAGACCAAGTGAACAATCTAAATAGACCTGTTAGTCGCGAAGAATTAGAAGCTGTTATCAAATCCTCCCGACCAAAAAAAGCCCAGGGCCAGATGGTTTCAATGCAGAATTCTACCAGAACTTCCAAGAAGAGCTGATACCTATATTCCTTAAGGTATTTCACAATATAGAAACAGAAGAGTCATTGCCAAACTCTTTTTATGAAGCTACAGTTACCCTGATACCAAATCCACATAAAGACACAACCAAGAAAGAGAATTACAGGCCAATCTCACTCATGAACATTGACGCAAAAATTCTCAACAAAATCCTGGCAAACCGATTCCAAGAACACATTAGAAAAATTATCCATTATGATCAAGTAGGCTTCATTCCAGAGATGCAGGGCTGGTTCAACATATGCAAATCTATCAATGTAATCCATCATATAAATAAACTGAAAGAAAAAAACCATATGATCATTTCATTAGATGCTGAAAAAGCATTTGACAAAATCCAACATCCCTTTATGATAAAGGTGTTGGCGAGATTGGGGATACAAGGATCATACCTAAATATAATAAAAGCTATTTACAGCAAGCCAACAGCTAACATCAAGCTGAATGGAGAGAAACTCAAAGCCATTCCATTGAAATCAGGAACAAGATAAGGCTGTCCACTCTCCCCAGACCTCTTCAATATAGTGCTAGAAGTTCTAGCAATAGCAATACGACAACATAAGGGGATCAAGGGGATTCAAATTGGAAAAGAAGAAGTTAAACTCTCGTTATTTGCAGACGATATGATAGTATACATGAGCGACCCCAAAAACTCTACCAAAGAACTCCTAGAGCTAATAAACACCTTTAGTAATGTGGCAGGATACAAGATCAACTCCAAAAAAATCAGTTGCCCTCCTATACACAAAGGATAAAGAGGCAGGGAGGGAAATCAGAGAAACTTCACCTTTCACGATAGCCACAAATAGCATAAGATATCTTGGGATAACTCTGACCAAGGAAGTGAAAGACCTATTTGACAAGAACTTTAAGTCTTTGAAGAAAGCAATAGAGGAGCATACCAGAAAATGGAAAGATCTCCCTTGCTCTTGGATTGGGAGGATCAACATAGTAAAAATGGCAATTCTACCAAAAGCAATCTATAGATTCAATGCAATCCCCATCAAAATCCCATCAAACTTCTTCACAGACCTTGAGAGAACAATAATCAAGTTTATATGGAAAAACAAAAAACCCAGGATAGCCAAAACAATCTTATATAATAAAGGAACTTCTGGAGGTATAACCATCCCTGACTTCAAACTCTATTACACAGCTACAGTATAGAAAACAGCTTGGTACTGGCATAAGAACAGAGAAGTCGACCTATGGAATCGAATAGAAGACCCAGATATTAACCCACAAACCTATGAACACTTGATTTTCGACAAGGGGGCTAAAGGTATGCAATGGAAGAAGGAAAACATCTTTAACAAATGGTGCTGGCATAACTGGATGTCAACCTGCAGAAGAATGAAAGTAGATCCATATCTATCACCATGCACAAAAATCAAGTCCAAATGGGTTAAAGACATCAACATTAAATGGACCACTTTGATCCAGATAGAAGAGAAAGTGGGAAATAGTCTACAAGATATAGGCACAGGAGGCCACTTCCTAAGTAGAACCCCAGTAGCACAGACAATAAGAGAATCAATGAATAAATGGGACCTCCTGAAACTGAGAAGCTTCTGTAAAGCAAAGGACACCGTCAGTAATACAAAAAGGCTACCTTCTGACTGGGAGAAGATCTTCACCAACCCCTCATCAGACAAAGGCCTGATCTCCAAAATATACAAAGAACTCAAGAAACTAGACAATAAAACTCTTATCAACCCAATTAAAAAATGGGGTGCTGATCTGAACAGAGAATTCTCAGCAGAACTCCGAATGGCCAAAAGACACTTAAGGTCATGCTCAAACTCCTTAGCGATCAGGGAAATGCAAATCAAAACAACTATGAGATACCATTTTACACCGGTCAGATTAGCTAAAGTAAAAAACACCAATGATAGCCTATACTGGAGAGGATGCGGAGAGAGGGGAACTCTCATCCATTGTTGGTGGGAATGCAAACTTGTGCAGCCACTATGGAAATCAGTGTGGCGGTTTCTCAGGAAACTGGGAGTCAACCTCCCTCAAGAACCAGCAATTCCACTCTTGGGAATATACCCAAGAGATGCTATATCACACCATAAAAGCATTTGTTCAACTATGTTCATAGCAGCACTATTTGTAATAGCCAGAACCTGGAAACAACCTAGGTGCCCCTCAATAGAAGAATGGTTAAAAAAGGTGTGGAACATATATACACTAGAGTTTTACTCAGCAATAAAAAACAATGACATCTTGAATTTTGCATGCAAATGGATGGACATAGAAAACGCTTTACTGAGTGAGGTAAGCCAGACCCAAAAAGAGGAATATGGTATGTATTCACTCATAAGTGGATTCTAGCCATAATTAAAGGTCTTTGAGCCTATTATTTGAGATCCTAGAGAAGCTAAATAAGAAGGTGAACCTGAAGAAAATCATGTACTTATCCTCCTGGAGATTGGAAATAGACATGAGTCCCAGGTAACCTCGGGTGCATGGGGGGGGGTGGGTGGGAGGGTTGTTGGAAGGGGAGAGGGTTAGAGAGAAGGGAGTAGGGGAGGAATGGGGGAAAACTCGGGGGACTGAGATGGAGGGAGGGAGGAAGGATGGTTCTGGGAGCAGGGAAGTTTATATCTCAACTAAGGGAGTCATTTTAGGGTTTACAAGAGACTTGATTATAAATGTGATCCCAGGTCCAAGGAGAGATCCCCAGATTGTTCTCTGGACAGAGGAGAGGGTGCTTGAACCGGCCTTGGCCTATAACCATACTGATGAAGATTTTGCTTATCACCATGGATCCTTCATCCGACGATGGATGGCGATACAGACGGAGACCCACATTGGAGCACTGGACTGAGCCCCCCATGGTCCAGATGAGGAGCAGAAGGAGGAAGAACATGAAAAAAAAACCTCAGGACCACAAGGGGTGCGATCACCCACTGATACAAGGGGACTGATCTAATGAGAGTTCACCAAGGCCAGTTGGACTGGGACTGAACGAGCATGTGATCCAGTCAGATTTTCTGAATGTGGCCGGATTCTCTGAATGTGGCTGGCCCGGAGCCTTTCTGGGGGGCCATTGACAGTGACACTGGGACTTGTTACCTCTGCATATACTGGATTTTTGGGATCCAGTCTGCTTGGATGCTCACCTTCCTGGACCTGGAGGGAGGGGGGAGGAACTTGGACTTCCCACAGGGCTGGAGGTCCTGACTCCTCTTGGGGATGGAGGGGGAGGAGGAGGGGGAGGGGGAGGGTGTTGGGAGGAGGGGCGGAAATGGAAACTTTCATATTTTAATAAACTTTGAAAAAAAAGGGGGAAGAATGAATTATCACAAGATAGATACACCACTGTATAGTCTGGAAACTACTGCAGCCTCTTAGCATTTGCATCCCGGAACAGGTGAGCAGTCAAGGGTCATTAGGTCATTTCCTAATGTTTCCCTGTCACAGAGTGTTGGAACATAGTCCAGGAATGGAGCTGTGTGAGGGGAATTCTGAGTGCTTGAGAGAAATCTCCAAGAAAACAGGAGTCTTGTGATTTCAGTTTCTTCAATAACACAAAATTGTTCTTGGAATGCATTTTCATGCCCTCCCAGTTATACCAGATAAGAGTGAGTTTACTTTAGATGATTCTTTACAAGTGACTATTGTTGTCTGTTTATATATATGTATCTATGGAAAAATATGTTTTTGCCACATGTGGCTTGTCCCTGTGATTGTACACTTGACTCCTGGGACTCTTTTTAACCCTTGGAGTATAAATTGTCTGACACTCTAAATAAAGTTGACCATTGCATGAGAAAAAAAATGGACCAATGAGCCAAACATATTGCTTTTGAAAGGAGAGACACAGATATTTTTAATTTACATATTTTAATTTACATTAAAACTGCACTGAAATTTTTTGTTAACCCTGTCAGAATAGCTATTATCAAGAAAAAAAATGACTGAACTGGAGAGATGATTCAGCAGTTATGAGTGCTTGTCACTCTTGTTTGTCAGTTCAGTTCCCAGCACCCATGTCAGGTGGCTCACAGTTGCCTGTCGCTTTGTCAAAGCTCTAGAGGATCTGGTGCCACCTTCTGGCCTCCTCATGTACCTGCACTCATGTGCACAACTCCTGCCTCCACATACACATAATTCAAATAAATAGATACATGAAGAAGAAAGTAAATGACAAATAGGGGAGTCTGTGGGGAAAGAAACAGCTACGTTCTGATGTTGGGAGTGAAACTGGCACCCCCCCCCCTTTGGAGACCAGAGTGAGGCGTCCCAAAAGAGTAACACTGGAACTACCATGACTTCGCACTCCCCCTGGGCATGTGCCTGAAGGATGCAGAGCCTACCAGAGACATTTGTACGTCTGTGTTCACTGATGTTCTTTTTGTAATAGTGAGTGGAGTCAGCCTAGATGTCCATCTAGGAAATCTAGTAAATGGACAACTCAAATGTGGTATATACACAGTGGGGCTTTATTCTGGCAGTAGAGAAAACAAGGAAGTTATGAAGATTTCAGTAAAATGGATGGAACTGGGGGTGTAGAAGACAAAAATGGAAGGGGGATGCTGGGGCCCAAAGGGTACATTGGGGAAAGCAGGGACAGTGTAAAGAGGGGAGAGTGGGGTGGGGAAATCAATCAAAAGGAAATACACAAGTCTTGGTTCCTTTCGTGCTGCTGTGGTAAAATTCCCAACAAAAACAACTCAAGAAGCTAAGGGTTTCTCTAGGCTCACAGTTGTAGCAACAGTCTACAGGAACTGTCCATTATGGTGGGGAAGGAGAGGCAGAGCAACCTGAAGTAGTTGTGCAAAGCAACCTGAAGTAGTTGCTCACAGCAGGTCCACCACCAGAAAGCAGAGACAGGCCGGTGCTCAGCCCACCTCACATCATGCTCACCAGCAGGAGCAATGCAGGCTGGTCACATCGTGTCCACCATCGGGAAGCAGTGAGACTGGTCACATCACATCCACCCTTGGTGAGCAGTGCAGGCTGCTCACATCACATCCACCATTGGGGAGCAGCAGCAGGCTGCTCACATCACATCCACCATCGGGGAGCAGTGGCAGACTGGTCACATCACATCCACCATCAGGAAGCAATGCAGGCTGGTCACATCACATCCACTACCAGGGAGCAGTGCAGGCTGGTCACATCACATCCACCATCAGGGAGCAATGCAGGCTGCTCACATCACATCCACCATCGGGAAGCAGTACAGGTTGCTCACGTCACATCCACCATTGGGAAGTAGTGACAGGCTGGTCACATCACGTCCACCATCAGGGAGCAGTGACAGGCTGGTCATATCACATCCACCATCAGGAAGCAGTGGCAGGCTAGTGCTAAAACCCTCTTGCTTACACAGTCCAGGATCCATCTCAGGGAATGACACTACCCCATGGGCAGGTCTTCCCATTTTAATTAACCTAATTAAGACAATACTTTATAGGTATTCCTGTCTCTCAGCTGATTCTATGGTGTGGGACAATTGTCTATATTCTGTCAATCATGTTTTAAATAAACGCTGATGAGCTAGGCAGGAGGTGTAGGTGGGAAAACCAGACAGGAAGTGGAAATGATGCAAGGAGAGCAGGAGAATTCTGGGGAGGAAGAAGTTGATTCCTCCCACTCCTGCCCAGATCACTGAAGCAGCAGAATGTGATCTGCCCCATTGAAAAAGGTACTGAGCCACATGGCTAAAATAGATCAGAAAAATGGGTTAATCAAGATGTGAGAGTTAGTTAGTAAGAAGCCTGACCTAATGGGCCAATTAGCTTTATAACTTACAGAGATCTGTGTGTGATTTTTCTCTGGGACTAAATAGCTGGGGGACGGGGGGGAACAGAAAACCCAAATAACAAACAACCACCCCCCCCCCATGTTACAATTCTAGATCTCATCAACCTGGCAATTGAGATTAACTACCACACCACAATGACAGTTATTCTTAGAAATGAAAGTCCCATAGAGAAACATGTCATTTTTCAAGCTAATTAAAACTGAAATGGTTTCTGAAATGGTGATGATACTCAAGGGTCTCATGATTTGAAAGATATTTAAATTTTACTCTTTGCTAAATATATGATTTTGTAAAATGAATATAATTTGAAAGGCCTCTATTGTTCCTTTTAGAAGCAGGACTTTTTGAATGGAATTTAATCAAAGAAGTTGAATGGCCTACCGCTCAGTCAGGCTGAATTAACTAACAGTCAGAAGCAGGGAACCTATGTTGGTTGGTAAGGTGGGGATGGGAGTGGAGCACCCTCACTAGGGAAGACCTTTCAGCTTCAGCATACTTATGACGATGCCAGAGGAACATAACACTGCTCTCTGGGAGGCAGGGTTTTCAACAGAGGGAAGGATTTGAGTTCTCATGTTCTTTTAAAAAATGCTAGTGTTCAAAGGGTTGACTTCAAAGTGGCCATGACAGCAGTGTCTTTGTTTTGTGCTGCCTTGTGGCAGGGATTCTGTATCCACAGTATTAAGTTTAAGTTTCTGGTTACCGGGAATTCACTGCCACTGATGTGATAAGCCTATTAAATCGAATCAATAAATCAGGATTATTCTGAACACAGCATTCCTGGGTGGCCTCATGGGAAGTTGAGGAGGCCACATCTTGTGTTTGTTCTCTGGGGGACAGTTTACGTACCCTGTGGGAGTAGTCTTGAACATCTCTAGAGAAGGGGTCATCTTTGGCAGACTTTCTCAGGGGCAGAGTCTGGACTGAGGCAACTCCAGGGGAGGGGTTTGAGGTGGAACTTCCATCTGAATATTCCAGACTCTTTGGGCATGTGGATGCCAGGAGCTGGGGTGATGCTTTCACCCAAACACAGAGTCCTTGGAGTAGATACCACATCATGATGCCCCAGTGTCTGCAGAGGCAGACTTCCCCAGACACAGCTAGCTGGAAGGAGTGGGGCTTTGAACTCAGGGATACTGCATGTGCAAAGGGGCCAGTAACATCCATAGAGGTCATGGGGAGCCAGGCAAGGACCCTACTGGATCAAATTCATTCAAATTTGTTATGCAATAAAACGCACATCATATGACCACATATTTGATATAAATTTCAAATTGGCATGTATATGCAGTGAAGTGTGATAATGTTCTTTTGTCCTTTCTCTGGAACAAGAGGGTAGATTTTATTTATTATTAGTTTTTTTTTCATGCAGGGTTTCTCTGTATAGCCCTTGCTGTCCTGTCACTTGCTTTATAGACCAGACTGGCCTTGAACTCAGAGATCTACTTGACTCTGCCTCCCAAGTGCTGGGATTAAAAGGGTGGTTGTTATTTTAAACCTCCAGTATTGGATGGGAGTACATATAGTCTATTGACTGAAATAATGCTGTATTGTTGTTACAGGTTTCCTAAAGTATTCAAGTCCTGAGATGACCGCAAGTTCTTTCTTAGGAGTGTACCTACTGGGGTGGTGTGTGTATATGTGTGTGTCTGTGTATATTTGTGTGATACCGAGACAGAGACAGAAAGAAATAGGTGCTGTTCCCAGGAGTTATCTGCCTTGTTTTGTGTTTTTGAAACAAGGTCTCTCAACAAGGTTGGAGATTGCCAAGTAGGCTAGGCTGACTGGCCATAGTTCCAGGCCTTTGCCTGTCTCTGTTTCCTCAGCGCTGAAATTACAAGCATAGTTGTTTTCTTTCTTTCTTTCTTTCTTTCTTTCTTTCTTTCTTTCTTTCTTTCTTTTTTTCTTCCTTCCTTCTCTCTCTCTCTCTCTCTCTCTCTCTCTCTCTCTCCCTTTCTTCCTTTCTGTCTTCCTTTTTAAAAAAGAAAATCAGGGTGAGTCTCTTAGGTGAACACAATTTAAGACATACATGTTGGTTAAATTTTGTCAACTAGAGTCATCTGGGAAGAGGGACACTCAGCTGAGGAACTGACTCACTCAGGTTGGCTCATTGGCAGGTTATGGGACATTTTCTTGATTAATGATTGATGTGAGAAGGATTAAGGACTGTATAAGAAAGTATAAGAATGCAAATCAAGGGCTGGAGGGATGGTTCAGAGGTTAAGAGCACTGGCTGCTCTCCCAGAGGTCCTCCCAAGTTAAATTCCCAACAACCACATGGTGGTTCACAACCATCTATAATGAGATCTGGTGCCCTCTTCTATCATACAGACGTATATGCAGGTAGAACACTGTATACATAATAAATACATAAATCTTAAAAAAAAAACAAACTAAACAAGCCAGGTGAAGGGAGGCAGTAGTAGTGTCTTCTGCAGTCTCTGCTTACATACTGGGAGCTGCAGTATGAGATAAAACCTTTCCTTCCCCAAGTTGGCTTTGGTTAGTGTTGTCACAGCAACATAGAAGAAAACTGGGACAGTACATGGACTTGTTTTTAGTCTGAGAACCTTCTCTATGCAAATAATGTGTTTTGATCAAATCCATTTTCCATTCCTTCTCTTCCAAACCCCTATCCCCCCACTTCTTTTCTTCCCAAATTTATGCACTCTGCTGAAGAACCAGCCTGCCTCGATTTTAGGCTTAAGCACATCTTATAGTAAAGGCAAACTAGGTTCATTCCTATTTATGACAAAACTTCTATGTCTCAAGGATTGGGATATGTTCTACCTGTACTCTTAACTTCAAATGGCTCTGTACTGGATGCTTCAGGAATGGAAATCATGTCCAAATTTTTTTATAAACATCTTTCAGCCTTATCTTTGTTTCAAAAGGTTATACAATTACCTTATTTTGCCTACTTATTGTTATGACTCCCTGTTATGCCTACTTGTTATTACTCCCTTGTTATGCCTACTTGTTGTTATGACTCCCTTGTTCTGTCTACTTGTTGTTATGACTCCCTTGCTATGCCCACCTTACAGTCATGTCTGTTTCAGGAGGTTGTTCGGGCTAATTTATTAAGCTTATGCACTGCTCTGTAACCCTGTCTATTCTAACCACCAAATCCCCCATCTGGAAACCGCCTACTCCAGAACTATAAAAGCCTTGTCTCTTTCACATCCAATGCTGACCTCTTGAACTCTGCCTTAGGGGGAAGTAGCCCATGTATATGAATAAAAAAACTTGCTTTAATTAATTTGGCCATGATAATATGGGTTGTGGGAGTCTGTGTTTCTCAATGGATACCCATGCCCGACCCAGGCTGCGCGCTTCCTGAACTCGGGCCCACGAGAAGGGACAATTTCCTGAGGGTTGAAAAAGAGACACAGACACAAAGAGACCTGGCTCATCTACAAGAGTAAATGGCAACTTTATTAAACTCAAGTCAGATGTTTATACCAGTGGGCAACCAGGATCAAAAAGGCAAGGCCTCCTCCCAACCAGAAGCAAGAGGAGAAGATTAAAGCTTCCCGGCCCCTCGGGCAGGGTCAGCCAGGGGAGACAGGCTAATGGCCCACTGCTAAGACCTGAATACAAATGGAATTACCATAACAAAGAGAACCAGGTTCTTGCTAAGTTATCCCCTCAAGCCAGAGCTAGTGCAGTCTCCAGGAAGTCGGAGGTCATACGAATCGCCAGGAGAGAAGGGAAGAAACTTGGTAGCCACAATGGGTTGGTGGTCTTTCTTCTTCCCATCTTCGAGATTAACATTTGGAGTGCCTCAGGGAGATCAAGACCCCAACTCAAATTCAGAAATTGAGAAATCGATCTCTTCCTTATGGCCCTGTGGACTGAAAACTGCTCTACAGGGTGCTTATCTTAGAGATATTCCAAGGTCCTGAGGCACACCTTCAGTTCTGCTAAGTCATGGAAGCTTTTTAACTTCTCTGATATCTGGTTTTGGCTTCTCTGGTTCTGTGGGATCCTGGTATGGGGACTTAAGTTTCTGAGGAGGCCTGGCATGCCTCTGAGAATGTCCCACAGCTCACTGGTTATTTCTAGTTAGCTGGGAGTTTAGCTAGAGCCACCAGTTCTTTCTCTGACCTGCCTTGGGACCCTGAGTTTGCTCTGGTGATACTGGGGGCTGGGAAATTTATAGAGGCTGGGTACCTTAGTACCCATTGGCAGGGTTTCAATGCCTAGGCTACACAATAGAGCAGAGAAATCACAAGGGTATCCCATAACACTGGGGGGTCAAGCCCAGGTTTTGGAGAGGGTGATCACAGTATGTCAGAAGCTGAGATGGAACTCAGAATGGCCTGGCCTAATTGAACCAGGGAATCCCAACTCATAGAAAGCCCTCAATGGGTTCCAAGGGTCTGTGTTGTATGGGGAAGTAACTGAAAAAGGCTTCCTATTTGCTATGAAAATTCCTTTGGTCAAATTGGTGAAGTTCTGAGTGACCCCAGTTGTCATTGTCCCTGATGTTATTCTGCTTGGTGTCTTTTCTCATGCTTCACTTGTCTTTGTGTGTTATGCCTGGGATGAGATCTATGTATTAGTTCCATTTTCACTTTCTCCTTCTCTTGTGTGTGTTTCTGTGCCAGTTACAGGTAGACTTGGGAGCTGGACCAAGCGCTAGCTGCTGCCACTACCATGTCCCCAGGCTGAGGTGATGTGGACAATCCTCCTACCCCAGTATGCCACCCTCTGTGCACCCTTTTTGCCCTCTCCCTCTAGCTCCAAATCCACTGCTGCCACTTCCCATGGCTACTTTGATAGCAAAGACTCTGAATCTCCCACCTCTGAGCTTTCTAGCTATTAAATTCAGTTTAGCAGGGATTCAAATTACTTTTGGGTATGGGTAATGTGAAAATACTGTTTTATGCTGTTCTGCTACTCTGGAGTGTGAAAGTTCCTATCCCATGTCAGGTAAGCCACCTGACTTTATGACAAGAAAAGAAACTAAGCAAGACAGAGCAGCTAAGAAATTTAGAACATTGGTTTAATTGCCTAAAACTTCTGCTAAGACATACATCTTATCTTTGTAAGACTATTATATAAGTTTTCTGTACCTCAGGATTTATGTTTATTAGATATGATTAAAAATCAGTAGAATCTGAAACAAAAGTTAACTTAAAACTTGTAATAAAAGGTTAATAATAAGAAGACTACATAGGAAATCTTAAAACAAAGACCCAATCTATCCATGTTTCTGGTTCTGGGCAAATATTTGAATGTGCTAACATTGTTTCTTTTTTATCCCCTATAGTTCTGCTTCTGATTAACTGTTTTTGTTAACTGAAATATGTCAACCTCAAAACTTTTTTTATGCTTAAAATATCACCCTGAGAAAGGCTCAATGCTATACTGGAATCCCAAACATCCAGTGTAATTGTTGACCAACTAAAGTTTGGGCCATAACTACTAATATCCCACAGAAACTGGGATATTCCTATCTTATGATGCAGAAGGAAATGACCTAAGCAGTCTGACCAAGACTATCGAATGTTTCTCCTTATCTAAGGTCTATTCAGGCTAAAGAGACTGATTTAAGAATGAATGTTTAGGCCTATCCATTCAGACATGGTTCAACTGGCAGGGATCTCAAGGCCCTGACTTGTGAGAAGACAGTCATGTGCTTGCCTCGCACCCTAGGCATTTGGGCCTTCTTCCAAGTAAGAAATATGTGTGGAGAAATGGGAGAGATAGAGAAACAGAATGTTTCATGCACTATGGAGAGATACAGAAAGGAAGAAATGAAGGTGGTATGGAGTAGACTGAGGTTAGAGGTCTGCTTGTAACTCAGGGCCATGGTGATGTCTGGACTGGGTGGCTGTCAGAGGTCATGTCTGGGTTCCTGGTCCTCCAGCAGGTCCTAGATGGGGTGGATGTTAGGGTGGGTCAACCCAAGGTTCAGTTGTGGTCCTGGCTGGTAGCCAAGCTGGTCAGTTTAGCCACTGGGACCACATGCCTTGGGTGACAGGGTGGAATCAGATCACCTACAGGCATGCCCTCAGGGTTATTTAATATTGCCTGTGGTTAGGGGTGGGGGCCATCTCTCCAGAGTGCCAGGGTCAGTTCCCTTGCTATAGTGTCCAGTAAGAAGCAAGGTTAGCTTTCCCAGGCCCAGCAAAGGGTGGAGTTGGCTCACTATTGCCCTTTGATTTTATCTCCCATGGTTACTAAGGCCTCCTAACTCATTGCAATGAATATTTACAAGTAAAACTGTTTGGACAGAAGGATCCACTGTGTGACACACTACAGCTTCCAATGCCACTATGATAAATGAGCATGGGATGGAGAGGCAGCAAATATGGAGGGGTGGAGTGTTATAGTGAATCAGAGACTCAACAACTCTGATTGGTATGAGAGAAGGCAGCAATTGATAGAGGAGCGGATCATTGCCCAGAGAGGCTGGTGAGAAGGTTTATCTGTTTTTTCTACTTTCTGGGGGAAGGCTATAAGGGTAGAGGGCAGATATGGAAAAACTGGGAAATGAGTGGGATTAAGCCACATGATATAAAATTCCCAAAGAATAAAAAAAAAGACATTCTGCTGTGGGACAATGGTCTTGTACCTTGTCACTTGTGTTATTTTAATAAAATGCTGATTGGCAGGAAGTATAGACAGGGTGACGAGAACAGGAGAATTCTGGAAAGAGGAATGGTTCAGTCTGCAGTTGTCACCCAGACACAGAGGAAGCAAGATGAGAATGCCTCACTGATAAAAGGTACCAAGCCATGTGACTAACACAGACAAGAATTATTGGGATAATTTAGGTTGTAAGAATTAGTTAATAAGAAGCCTGAGCTAATAGGCCAATCAGTTTATAAATAATGTAGACCTCTATATGTTTCTTTGGGACTGAATGGCTGCAGGACTGGGTAGGACAAAAACATCTGTCAACAACATTCCAATTAATAATCACTTTATAAATGCTCAAATTCTCTATAAATGTATTTTATTTTACAGAAATAAGCTTTATTTAGCCTCCTGTATATGTTTTCAAGGTTAAACCTAGAACAAGTAAATAAAAACAAGTAAAGTTTATTTAAAATTAAGTATACTTAATAGACAGCCCTCAAAACTTTTGGAGATCTGCTGAATATGGCTTTTAAAATGTTTAATGAAGAACACTTACTATGTCAGAGAGAGGTTCCAACTCCTGGCAGCAGCTATAAGATCTCCAAAGAAGACAGATGGGCAAGATAGCTCCACCTGGATTGTGGTTCTGCTAACCACTTGGCAGAACTGCCCCATGCCTCATCTGCTTCCAGGACCCTGCACAAACTGTGGACACTGTTGGACTGATTGCTCTACTCTGCCCTGCTACAGTAAGGACAGTCTCCCCTGGTTCCTCCCCTACAAGGAAATCTCTCAGACTTGGGTCTGGCAGCCCAAGGTCAATGAAGCCATTGAGACCATAGACTCCTAGGGCAACTGTCTAGGTAATAGCTAAATTTCTGTAATTTTATTGATGCAGAGGCCATTTGGATCATATGTCCTATAATCTATCATTCTTAGGCCTCTGATGGTGTTGAGTGCTAACTGTAGCTTCATCAATTAAGTAGCAGCTGCCTGGTCAATGCATTTCATGTATGAAAACCCTAGTCTGTATCTGTCTTGTCAGAGTTCCACTCAACTAGTAGACACCAACCAGAAGTCAGCTGTAGACTACAAACTGTTCTAAAGGTGATCTGTACCATGCAAGCCCTGTGTAGTCCTACAGAACCAGAAAGCCGATGTAAACCAAGATGTGTCTGCTTCCTGACTCTTTGACTGAGTAAGCAAACCAGATCACCATTGCCTTAATCACCTTCTGGAACTTGGGTAATATTCTACCTTTCCTGGGCTCTGACCATGGTGCCCTAATTTCAACAGGAAATAGTTACAGAGGAGAAAGTGTTTCTGCTTGTCCTCAACAAATGGCTGGAATATTAGGTTCAAGGAAACTTCCTGGCAAAGGAAATAAAATGTCTGTCTATAGTAGCCATTAGCATACTAAGATTAGATGATCTTAAAATATTTGTTCTGTTTATGCTAACTAAATAGGTATAATTTGTGAATGAGCAATGTATCTTTTGATGCATGACAAATTTTGTTTTCCTCTGAGAAAGAATGCTAAGAACCTGTCAAGGATTTTACAGGGACTTACAAGACAAGAGGGGAATAAAGAATCTGCCTGCTCCAAATTAGGTTTAAAAGCCATTTTATAATAAAGACAAACTAAGTTCATTCCTTTTTATGATCAAACCACTTTTTTTCCCCCAAGGATTGGGCTATGCTCCATCTGTAACCTTAACTTCAAATTGTTTTGTATTACCTGTTCCAGGAATGGAAATCATGTTTTTATTTCAATAAATTGTTTATAAACATATTGCAACCCCACCTTTGTTTTAAAAGGTTATATGCCTACCTTGTTATGCCTACTAGTTGTTATGACTCCCTTGCTATGCCTACCTTACAGCCATGTCTGTTTTAGGAGGTTGTTAGAACTAACTTCTTAAGCCTATGCACTGCTCCTGTAACCCTGCCTATTTTGACTGCCAAATCCCCCATCTGGAAACCCCCACCCCAGAATCAGAAAAGCCTTGTCTCTCTCACATCCAATGCTGACCTCTCGAACTCTGCCTTAGGGAGAGGTAGCCTATGTACACAAATAAAAATGTTTGCTTTAATTAATTAATTGTTTGCCTTAATTAATTCGGCCATGATGATTTGGGTTAGTGATCTTTCTCCTCCCATCTTTAGGATTAACATAGTTCAAAAATTATTTAAATTTTATTTTATGGAACCTACTGCACGTCTTCAATTCCAGCCTTGGGAGGCAAACAGATCTCTGTGAGTTTGAGGCCAACTTGATCTACATAATGAGTTCCAGGACAGCCCAAGTTACAAAGTGAGACCCTGACTTGGAAAAGACAAACAACCAACAACAATAAAAAACAAAACAGAATAACAAAACCAAAAATATTTTATATATGTGAGTATTTGCCTGTATGGATCTTCCAAGTGCTACATGTGTTCCTGGTGCCCACAGAGTCCAGAAGCGTGCAGCTTATCACCTGAGTCTCACTAACAAGACTGCCTAAGCATGAACTGAACCAGTAAAACAATAGACATGCCACAGTGAATGACGGCAAGGTCACCAGGTCTCAAGTCCGCACAAAGAATTAAGAAATGCTGAGAGTGGGAGAAATGGTCCTCTCCAGGGAGGAACACACAAACTGGCTATTCAATAGCAAATAGTCAACCCTAAAAACACACATAAAAATAACATTGTATAGACTGAGCAGGTTATATTTAGAAATATGTATGTATATACATATACATATAGTAGCAATTAATAAAAAGAAGTCATTAATTTGAAAGAGCAAGGAGATGTGGAAGTGTTTGGAAGGAGGAAAGGGAAGGAGAGGAATTATGTAATTATATTAAAATCTTAAAAGCAAAAGAAATAGGGGCTGATGAAATGACTCAGTTGTTAAGAGCACTGGCTGCTCTTCCAGAGGACCTGGGTTTAATTCCCAGCACTCATATGGCAGCTCACAACTATCTGTAACTCCAGTTCCAGGGAATCTGATACCTCCTCACCAATAAACATACGTACACACAAAAACCAAAACCAAAAGAAATAATAATAAAAAATAGTGTTGCATAGTAATTTTCTCTGAGTTGAAACATTCTCTTCAGGAAGCAGTGAGAGGCTCACCAGACTCAGGAGTAAGCAAACTTCACATTTGAGAGAGCTCCAAGTTACAAGGTTCATGAGGCCCTCTTCCCCGCCACAAGGTTATAGAAGCAGAAAGCAACTGCTCCGTTGGAGACTGACTCGCTGAGAGCGACTGTCTGACTCTGAAGGGCTGCATGGTCTGTGGACACTGCAGGGGTGCAGCTTTCATGATGTCACTTGTGCTTGTGAAAGGGGTTCCCTTTCCCATGAGGAAACGCTCAGCATTTGGAGACAAAAGGAGAAACCTCTTTAATTAGCACACAGCTGTAGCCTCTGAGCTATCGCCCAAACAGGTCCAGCCCCGTAAGAAAGAGTTCATAGCTTGTATAGAGGAAGGCATTGTCGTAATCTTGTCTCTGTGACCATTGATCATACTTGAGTGGTCTTTTTATCTCTGCCGCTAAGGAGATTGTTTTTTTCTGCCTCAGAGTTAAGCAAATTTTCAGGAGCTGAGATTTGCAAGGTTAGTTAAGACAGTTTTAACTTCAGCAGACAGGATTTGCCAATGCTCAGGACAACAGGTGCCCACAGACAGGCATCAGTAGCTTGGCTTCAAGCTCTGTTGTCTCAGATCAGAGAAGTAGGAACTTAGCATTGCTGTGTAACCCAGTATTTCCAGGTAGACTTGCTAATCTTCTTTAATTAATGTTAAAGCTCACTACATTTTTTTCTCTTCATTTTGGGAATGGCTTTCATGCTGCAGCTGCATTTGAGGCATTCCTGCTCCTGGTTGTAACCTCTCACACTTCTGTTAGTAACCCCAACGGGAGTCAGAGGTTCACTGCAGGCAGAAGTTTCTATTCCATCCACCAGTTCCCAAATAACTGGCACAGAAGCTTAATATTAATTATAAATGCTCAGCCAATATCTCAAGGTTGTTACTAAATAACTTTTACAACTTAAATTAACCCATTTCTATTAATCTACGTATTGCCATGTGGCTCGTGGCTTTACCTGTCCTCAGCATGCCTTGTTCACTGTGTCTCCTGGTGACTCCCCTGACTCCACCCTTCTTCAGCCCGGCATTCTTAGTTGGTTGTCCTGCCTATGCTTCCAGCCTGACTTCTGGCCAATCAGCTTTTATTAAACAAATCTGAGTGACAAATCTTCACACTGTGCAAAAGGCTTATTCTACAGTAGCTCACCAAGTTGGACTTTGGTGCAATTTCTACCTTGGACCATTGTGAATTCAATATCTGGAGTGAGTAAACAAGTGTGTGTCATGTCTCCCCAGGAAATGTCTCACATATCAAATACCACAAAGGAAGTTCTGCATACATCCACGGCATGACCTGTTCCTTGTACCACTAATTATTCACTAAAGGAAATTATAAACCTGTGTCCACATAAAGGCTTAGGAGTTCAATTTATAACAACTTTATTTATGGTAATTAGAAACTGGAAACAGTCCAAATGTCCATTACCAGGTGATTAGCTTATAAGCTGATGTCTTCACGCAGTGGGAAACCACCCACTAGTGAATGACCATGAACTGATCCACCCAACAGTCCACCTACTTTAAGAATCAATGTGCTGGATGAAAAGATCCAGGGTCAAGAGCTCACAACTGTGAGTCCAGTATATAAAACACTGTCTGAAGTTGGAGAGACGGCCCAGTGGGTAAAGGCACTCGTTCAGAAAGGCTGAAGGACCGAGTTTCTTCTAAACCCACATAAAGGTGGGAGGAGAGGGCTGACCACGAAGAGTGGCCCTTGACCTCCACAGGCATGCCTGTTCACATCATACAAGCTAGCAAGCTTGTTGGCTAGAGGAATGACCTGGTGTTTGAGTGGGTACTGCTCCTCCAGAGGACTTGACTAAACTTCCCATCATCTGTGTCTAATGGGTCACAGTTGCTGTAACTCCAGCTCCAGTGATCTTACACCTTCTCCTGCCCTCTACAGGCACCTGCACAAATGTGCTCTCACACATTCATACACACACACACACACACACACACACACACACACACACACACACAATCCTAAAAATTAAAAATGGGTTGATGTGTTTAAGTGTTTTACCTGCATGTATGTTTGCATGCCATGTGTATACTGTACCCCTGGAGGCCAGAAGACAGTGTCTGCTTTCTCTGGAACTGAAGTTAATGGTTGTGAGCTGCCACATGGGTGGAAACTGAATGCTGGTCCCTCTGTAAGAGTAGCAAGTGCTCCTAACTACTAAGCTATTTTTCTAGTTTCCAAATCTTAATAATTTGAAAATATCACCTAATTTATAGTAACAATACGCATCAGTGGTTGCCCAAGAACAAAGGGATGGAGGGCAGGACTACAAAAGGGTATGAAGGATCTTTAGGAAATAATAGAAATAAATATCTCATATCTTCAGCCAGTGTGTGTGTGTGTGCGCGCACATATGGATGCATGCATTTGGAGAGCTAGCCTCCTCTAACCTCCACTGTTAGACATCTTCCATACCCTCTTTACCTTATATTTTGAGACAGTATTTCTCACTGAGCCTGCAGCTCACTGACTCAGCTAGGCTGGCTGTCCTGCAAGTTCCGGATATCCTCTTGACTCCACCTCCCTAGCTCTGGAATTACAGATGTGTGCTGCTGTGCCCAGCTGTTATGTGGGAGCTGGGGACTGAAATTAAGTCCTTATGCTTACATGATAAGCACTTCTTGACTGAGCCATTCCCCTTGCCCTGTCTTAAATCTTGATTGTGGAGGGATTTGGGGATTTTGGGATGTACACAGCTAACAAAACTCATTGAATTACTTCTCTAATGGATGGAAGTTATTGCTTGTAAGTTATTCTAGTCTCTGCTGAGTCTCATAAAGTGATTTCCCCACCTTGTATCTTAGTTAGGAAAAGTTAAAACTGTATATAGTGCTGGGCGGTGGTGGCACACTTTTAATCCCAGCACATGAGAGGCAGAGATAGAGAGATCTTAGTGAGTTGGAGGCTAGCCTGGTCTACAAAATGAGTTCCAAGACAACTGGGACTATTACATAGAGAAACCCTGTCTTGAAAAACAAAACAAAACAAATCCAACCAACCAACCAAATAAACAAACAAACAAAAAACGAAAAAAGAAAAAAGCAAAAAGGACAGTGTCAGGAATATGAAGGAATATAATAGGTGCTGTGGCTACTGCCCTGGAGATTAAATGTTCCTAGTGTGTCACGAATTCCTGGGATCTTTCTGGATCTAAAACATACTGTTGGTTGTCCACAAATGCTTTATGGTGAATGAGATTTCATTATCAAATAATGAAATTATGCGGTAACTGATAATCTTTTACTTTGTATTTGTGCTTGTATGTGTGTGGGTACCTATGTGCACATGTAGAAGCCGGAAGTCAACTTTTGGTGCAGTTCCTAGGTGGCATCCATTTGGGACCAGGATCTCTCCCTTGGCCTGAAATTCTCTCATTGGGCTGGGCAGTGTGCCCTAAGGAGCCACCTGTCTCCACCCTACCAGTGCTAGAACCATAAGCACACAGCACTGTGCCCAACTTTTACATGGGTTCTGGGGATCAAACTTACTGCTTGTATTTGTGTGGGCAAGTTCGTTACCAACTGAGCTGTCTCCCCTCCCTTGTTTGGTGATGAGCTTCATTGGGTAGCCTGGATGTTTAGATCAGGCTAAATGCTGGGATTACAAACATGTCCTACTCTGCCTGGCTCCAGTCAATCTTCAATTCCTACGATTGTTGGGGCCCTGAGATTGATGATGGTGGTTGGAGGACACTGGGCAGAAAGGAACAGTGCTAAGCGTCCTGCCTCAGCTTCCTTTGCCGAAGACCTTCCTCACTGCTGTGGCATGATGTATGGGTTCACAGACTCCCCGGCAGAGCAGTGTGCTGGGTGCCACCTGTCGTGTGTTTCCCTTTCTGCCTGCGAGAGCGCATCACTTTCTGTGTGCTGCCTGGGCAGGGCTAGCATGTCCAAGCAGCTACTGCATCCCCGGTGCATGAAATATTAACAGTCCTTGCTCTGGAAGGAGACCTGGAGACACTCCCTGGAAGGTACCTCTCACCAGCAGGTAGTGAATGACTGATGAATGAGAAATAAAATATTGATGTTTTAAGTCACATATCAGGCTCATTTCCTCTCAAAGGGTCTTGTGTCTTGTGTTATTAAATATAAGAATTTAGAGAGTGGGTTGTTTTTGGCTCTGTTTGGGACATGGCAACTTTAGATTTGCTGTGACTTGGAGATACCCTGCAATATTAAGACCAAGGTCCCTGGAAACTTGGCAGATGGACGCTGGGAATCAATATTAGGAAATTTTACTTTCCTTGGACCATAGGAATTGATCAGAGCCTAGGTAATGAAGTCTTAAGTTTTCGTGCATGAACACGAGTTCCAGAGATGTAGTTATTTAGGTAGAGCTGCACTCGCCCGCAGGTTCCTGGCTTTGTCCTCCTCACCCACAAGCACATCCACCCCTTTTCATCAATTCCATTACTGAAAGTCATATGTATGTTTTTAGCGACACTCATTTTAAATGTCGTTTCTTGACCACTTGTGATTTCCTGTTACTGGGGAAACTGTCTTTCACGAGGGGTGAGAGCTCCACCTGTCTTAGGTATAAGGGTGAGCATTTAGAATGCAGTTAGGAATCGTGTAGAGGACAACCAAATGTGGGGAGCCTAACCCCAGGACACATCTGTAACACAGCTCCCATACCTAAGGGAACATTGAGAAGAGGGTGAAAAGATCGTAAGAGCCAGAGAACCAGGAAATCTGCTGTGAGATTTCTCCCAGAAACGACAGGGAAGCCACACTCATAATACCTCAACAGCACGACTGCCTAAACAAGACCTGAACAACACAGCACCAGCAAACTTGCTAATATGGAAAGGGGAAACCTCACAGGGCCCATTGCTAGATAAAGAACTACAGGCAAATAAGAATCCTGAAGTTGGAGAAATTGTCTCGAGGAATAGGCCCCATAATTGGTTATCCAACACCACGTACTTGTCCCTGAAGCCACATACACACAGGCAGCACTGATCAAAACCATCAGGTTGTATTTATATTTATACATACATGCATATATTCATACATACACACATGTGTATAAAAGGTAACAGTGCACTGTGATCTTAGGCCCTCGGCTTCATTCTCATCATAGGCAAGCGCTTCCACTCTCTTTGGCCAATTCTTTACCCCACCGAGACAGAGTCTCTCTGGAACTCATTCTGTAGACCTGGCTCATCTCAGATGATGAGATCCGCCTGCCTCTCCTTCCCAAGTGCTGGGATTAAAGGCTTGAGCCTCTGCTGCCTGGCTAGCCATTTTTTTTTAAATGAATGGTATACATATATCTTCTTAGTGATACTCCTTTTAAAAAAGATTTATCTTGACCAGTTGTGATTTTCTTCAAAAAGTGACCATAAATTTGAGAGGGAGTAAAATGAAAGAAATGGGAAGGGTTGGAGGGAGGAGAAGGGAGGGAGAAATGATGTAATTATAATTTAAGTTAAAAATAAGATAAAAATTGAAAAATACAATGAGAGAAAGAAGATTTATTTTATTTTACGTTTGTGGGTATGTGTGTGTATGTCTGTATGTGTGTGTGGATGGGGGTGGAGGTGACTAAGGAAGGTGGATCCCCTGGAGCTCGGAGCTCCTAGGGGGTGTGGGCCATGTGATGTGGTTGCTGGAAATCAGTTCCTCTAGGAGAGCCGCTGTGCTCTTAACCACTGAGTCACCTCTAAACCCCTCATTACTTTCTGGTCAACAGTTTTTAAAGTAGCAATTGCCTTGCCTTTGTAGAAGACCAAGTGAGGGTTTGTGTCTCTTTCATGCCACTCAGACAGGTACATCACCTCCATTCTTCCAACAGTAGAATTTTGGTAACGTTCATTATTCATTACTTACACTAAATATAGCTTCAGCTGAGCAGCAGTAAATGTAGATTATGCTTTTTTTCCTGTAATATTTTTATTTTCTCTTGAGGTTAGGAAATACCTTCATATTAGTTACATCTCTGTCCCTGTCATAAAATATCATGACCAAAAGCAACTTAAAGAAAAAGGGTCTGTTTGGCTTATAATTCCAGAGGGTTAGAGCCTATAATGGCGGAAAAGGCATGGCAGGAGATGGGAGAGAGAGAGAGAGAGGGAGGGAGGGAGGGAGGGAGGGAGGGAGGGAGGGAGGGAGGGAGGGAGAGAGAGAGAGAGAGAGAGAGAGAGAGAGAGAGAGAGAGAGAACAAGCAAAGTGGCGGGACAAGGCTATAAACCCTTGAAACCCGCTTCAGTGATGTACTTTCTCCAGTCAGCAAGGTTTTGCCACCAACTGGGGACCAAGTGTTCAAAGATATGAGCCCATGTGCGGCATTTTTCTTTCAAACCACAATAACCTTGTTTTTAGTTTTCCCCTTTAAGGTACTTTATGGCCTCAACTCCTTGTCTCTCTGTGAGAGCTCCCTTCCTGACCCCCTTTCTGGTAAAGCCCACTTAGGACCAGTATTTAAGATAAGACCTATAGGTTCCCCCACAATCATTTTTTTTCCCCTCTGGCCACTTATCCAAAGCATCTCCCAGAAGAATCATAGCCTGTTTTCTGGCTCGGGCAGTTCCATCACAGCATGGTGGAGGCTGGGGGATAATCTGTGGCTGGCCTGTTTCTCAGCAGAAGCATGACTTGAGGGGATTGGGGAAGTCAGTTATAGTGATGGGGAGTCTAAGAATCAGACTTGCCTTGAACGAGGCTGCCGTCCAGAGTAATTTATGGGACTGGATCCAAGAGGCTGAGCGGAGACCATCTTGGATGTGCATCCTGGGGTTGAGAGGACATCAGGGGGCAGGGTAGGAGTTCAGCTGTTGTCCTCGATCCAAGGGCGTTTGAGGTGGTCACTTTTAGGGGCTGATTTGTGTTGGCTCTTGAGGTATGCTCCTGGCTCGAGTCCACAGCAGTGTTGGCATGGGTGTGGGGTACCCATGGCTTCACCCCTGCAACTTTAAGAGTTGTGGATAACCTGATAAGGCCCTATTTTTTTTCTCACCAGGTCTGAAGATGGAAGGTTTACCATGTGCACCAGTTCCATGTTGATTCTCTGTGCAGGTAGGGATGACCTGAGAAAGTGCACACAGCTATGTGCAGTTCTGCTGGGAAAAAGCCACCCGAGGAAGGAAGTGCTGTTTGTGCTCACAGTGAGTACCAGAGATGCTCCTGTTTCTGCCTCTCCAGTGTTGGATTTATAAGCGTGCCATTATTCCTGGCATGTCTTGCCTGTCTCTGGGTAGGGATCGAACTCAGGACCTCATGCTTGTAAGGCTAGTCCTTAGTGACTAAGCTTTACCCTCAGTCTTTGCTGGATGCTTCCCTATTATGGATGAACTAATTCTTTTCTGCTCTCAGAGGAGGCTTTCTAATTCCAACCACTCCACTCCATGCCCCTCCAAATCTGTCAGAGTCTCCTGGAGCATCCTGATATGTCATTCACGTTTGGAGTTACATTTAAACTTGTTTGTTTTTCATTTACCTTGGTGTATCGTCTTTGAACAGATCCTAGCAGCTGAGCATCCTCTGAATGGCTGATTTTGATATATAACTCAGGTGGTTCCAAATTTGCCATTCTCCTGAGTGCAGAGATTATGAGTATATGCTGTGTTGCCTGGCCTTGGTTAAAACTTTACCTTTTTGGATGTAGTTTTAGCTTGTGAACCATCTGTTTCACTCCTCCTTAACTTCTTGGGAAATTTTCTAGATGAGAAAATATGTTGTACTTACTCCAAACACGTGCACCAAGCCCCAGCATGGGTGAAGCTCTGTATAGTACTGTCCGCAGTGGTTTGAATAGGAGTGATCCTCATACACTCATGTGTCCGAGTGCTTGGCCCATAGAGAACAGCATTATTAGGAGGCGTGGCCTTGTTGGAGTAGGTGTGGTCTTGGAGGAAGTGTGTCACTGTGGGGGCAGGCTTTGAAGTCTCATATGCTCAAGCTATGCCCACTGTGATACACAGTCTCCCTCTGCTGCCTGTGTGGATCAAGATACAGAACTCTCCGCTCTACTCCAGCATCAGGTCTGCCTGCATGCTGCCAAGCTTCTCACCATGAGGATAAAGGACTGAACCTCTGCTGGAAACCAGCTGCAGTTATATGTTTTTCTTTATAAGAGTTGCCATGGTCATGGTGTCTCTTTACGGCAATAGAAACACTAAGACACTGTTCTTGATATCTCCACTTTTATGTTGTGAACTTCTTTTCTTTTTAAAAATCCACTTATTTGATTAGTTTATTTGTGTGTGTGCAGGTGTGTGTGCCTGTGAACTTGGAGACTAGAAGGGGGCGCTGATGTGCTCCTCTGGCACTCCCCCTCATTCCTTTGAGGCAGGGGTCCTCCCTGGTCCCAGGGCTCTTGTTTTCTCCCTAGGTTGGAAGCCAGCAAGCATTAATAATCCTCCTGTCTCCACTTCCTCAGAGCTGGGATTACTGGTATGGGCAGGAAGGATGCCTGGTTTGTTGTGTGGGTGCTAGAATTTGAACTTTTGTCCTTATCCTTACTACTTACTCCACAGCAAGTGGTTTTATTTTATTTATTTTATTTTATTTTTGGCAGCTTTTCTCTCTGTGGCTTTGGTGTCTGTCCTGGAACTAGCTCTTTATACCAGGCTGGCTTTGAACACACAGAGATAATGCCTGCCTCTGCCTTCTGAGTGCTGGGAATAAAGGCGTGTGACACCACCGCCTGGCACAAGTAGTCTTGATCATTGAGTCACGTTACTCCAACCTCTTGAACTCGTTTTCAAAGTATTATTTTTATTGTTCTGAGCAAATTGCTGTTAGATTGTTATGATTTTATAAGCGCACAGACCAAGGGAGGAGCTGCATAGAAACCTTGGACTACAGAGGCAATACATGTCAGACTGAAGTAAACCTGCACAGGAGAGTGGATGGTGTTATGTATCCAAGCGGCCTCTGAGATGGATGGGAGTCCATGATTGGGGTGACTAAGGGCACCTGAAGTTTCCTGCAGCCCTAACTTGGCTGGATCAGCACTTTGATAGGTGTAGAGGAATGCTTTCTCTGGATCCTGCTATGAACAGGGACTTGGAGAGATGGACGGCAGCTTCTGGGCTCGGCTCTGTCATTTAGCCTGCTGTTCTAACAAGAGAATTTATCGCTCACCCAGTCCATGTGTTCTGGGAAAAGTTCAGTCAGAAAAGTGTTTATTTTGCAAGTATGAGTTCTTGAGTTTGATCCCAAGAACCCATGTAAAGAAGCTGACATGGTTTCGTGTGCTTATAATCCTGGGAAGGCAGAGGCGATGAATTGGATGAGAGGAAGAGGAGTTGGATGGACAGCTGGCCTAACCTGCTTGGTGAGCTCCAGGGCAAGGAGACACACTGTCTCAAAAAACAAGATGTCTGCTTGGTAGGGTGGCATAAGATTTTTAATCTCAGGACTCAGGAGGCAGAGGAAGGCTGATCTCTGTGAGTTCAAGGCCAGGCTGGTCTACAGAGTGATTTCACACTACACAGTAAGACTATGCCTCAAACAACAACAACAACAACAACACAACCCTCCTCCCAATAACCTCAGAACAAGACGGATATCAGCTAAGGAGCAACAGAAAAGGTTGCTCTCTGGGCTCCACATGCACACGCATGTACCTGCATCACTGTGAGTGTACACACATACATAGACACATGCACACAAGCATCCGCATCCTTATTTCACATGCTCCACTTGACTGTCCTGCATTTAAGCTGAGATTAATTCTTATGTGGTGAGCAAACCATGCTTGTGCTTTTGCTTTCTGGATGATGAACAAGCCTGTGTTCAAGATGGTCCATACTTGGTGACAAAACCTGTTAGTCTGGACCTTAAGCAAGCGTTACAATGAAGCCTCCACTGATTTGTGTTAGACGTTGGCATGAACGGCTTTCACAGATTAAATGTTACTTTTGCGAAGACAGTGAGACTTGGAATTAAACGTTACTGCAGTGGAGTCTGGTGCAACCTCACAAATATGATTCTGATTGTTCGTGGCGATAAAATAGAAACATTAGTCAATTTTTGAAAAGCTTCTTTTCTTCCTTTTTTTACTTCTTTTTATTTTTTCTACTCATCTTTTACATCATGTATCTTGATTCTGTTCATTTCCCCATCCCTTTGCATCTGCTCTCTGCCCCTGCACCTCCCCCAAATAAAACAAAATTTAAGAGAAAAAAGGGAAGAAAAAGGGAAAAATTAAAAATCTCATCATGGACCAAATCGAAGACCTGGATATTAATCCACACATCTACGACCACCTGAGTTTTGACAAAGAAGCAAAAAGTATAAAATGGAAAAAAGAAAGCATATTCAGCAAATGGTGCTGGCATAACTGGATATATTTAGAAGATACAGGGAGAAGAATGAAAATAGATCCATATTTATCACCATGCATAAAACTCAAGTCCAAATGGATCAACTTCATTATAAAGCCAGCCACACTGAACCTCATAGAAGAGAAAGTGGGAAGTACACTTGAACGCATTGGCACTGGAGACCACTTCCTAAATATAACCCCAGTAGCAGGCACTGAGAGAAACAATTAGTAAATGGGACCTCCTGAAACTGAAAATCTTCTGTAAAGCAAAGGACACAGTCAACAAGATAAAATGACAGCATATAGAATGGGAAAAGATCTTCACCAATCCCACATCAGACAGAGATCTGATCTCCAAAGTATACAAAGAACTCCAGAATTTGGTCATCAAAAGAACAAATAATCCACTAAAAATGGGGTACAGATTTAAACAGAGAACTATCAACAGAGGAATATAAAATAGCTAAAAGACATTTAAGGAAATGCTCAACATCCTTAGTCATCAAAGAAACTGCAAATCAAAACAACTCTAAGATTCCATCTAACACCTGTAAGAGTGTCCAAGATCAAAACTACTGATGACAACTTGGATTGGATGCTGGAGAGGATGTGTGATAAAGGGAACACCCCTGAATTGCTGGTGGGAGTGAAAGCTGGTATAGCCCCTTTTGATATCAGTATGGTGATTTCTCAGAAAATAAGGAAACAACCTTTCTCAAGACCCAGCAATACCACTTTTTGGTATATATCCAAAGGATGCTTCAATTGTACCACAAGCACATGTGCTCAACTATGTTCATACTAGCATTGTTTGCCACAGCCAGAACCTGGAAACAACCTAAATGCCCCTTGACCAAAGAATGGATAAGGAAAATGTAGTACATTTACACAATGGAGTACTATACAGCGGAAAAAATAACAACATCTTGAAATTTGCAGGCAAATGAATGGATCTAGAAAACATCATACTGAGTAAGGTAACCCTGACTCAGATAGATAATTATGATAATAATTGTCACTCATAAGTACTCACTCATAAGTGATTCTTAAACATAAAGCAAAAAAAAAACCAGCCTACAATTCATAATCCCAGAGAACCTAGACAACAATGAGGACCCAAAGAGAGACATACATGGATCTAATCTACGTGAGAAGTAGAAAAAGATAAGATCTCCTGAGTAAATTGGGAGCATGGGGACCATGGGAGAGGGTTGAAGGGGAGGGGGAGAAGTAGGGAGGGGAGCAGAGGAAAATGTAGAGCTCAATAAAACCAATTAAAAAATATTGTCATGGAAGCTGCAGTGTGACACGGTGAGTCACACAATAAACCTTTTGTCCATACATCTTTACTTGCAAGTGTTCATTGCAAAGAGCCAATAACCTGGTTCGAGGCCTCGGGTTTCTGTTACACTATCAATGCTGGACCCTCACTGGGACTCCTCTTGGATATTCTGTTGTTGCTTTGTGTTGAGATCCTGCAGCTTTGGGTCTGTGGGTCAGGTTCCTTCATGTACTCCAGTAGATCATAGAGGGGTGGATGCTGGGGTGAGCCAAGCCATAACCCTGGTTCTGGGCTTGGGCAGCTATAGGGTTGGTTGGTCTGTCAGCCAGTTTTCCCTTGTCCTCACCGCCAGGGTCAGCTCTCCAGCACTACCCTGGCTAATTCACCTCTTGCAACATTGAAAGAGGGTTGGGGCATGTTCTCTTGCTTTCATGTCCTCAGGGTCGGCTCTCCCCCACCTACACCATGTGGGCCAGCTCTATTGTGTTGCCCAGGTGAGATACAGAGGCCACTCTCCTGCGTGATGAAGTTGGTAAGGGACAGGGACAGCCCTCCTGTTCTTAGGGTCCCAAGCCCAGCTCCTCCTCCTGTCTCAGGTGTTGATGGGCAGGAGGTGGCGGGGATGGCATCTCTTCTCTGCCCATGCCACCACATGTCTGATGAGTAATGGGGACAGCTTTCTTTTGCTCTTAACTCCCGAGCTGGTTCACCCTCACCTCTAACCCCTGGGCAGCTCTGTTGTGCTGACTAGGAGAAGGGCAGGACCAGTTTTCTGAGGACTGCAGCTGGTAAGGGGGAGGGTCAGCCCTCTCATCTGTTGCAGGCAGTAAGGGGGTGAGAGATGAGGGCCTTCTCTCTCCCTCCCACACTACCATCTGACAGACAAGCAGTGACAGACAGATAACATTCCCACACTTACAGCTTCAGGACTGAGTCACTCACACCTCCACCAACAGGGTTGGCTCTATTGTGCTGTCCTGGAAGGTGCAGGGCCTGCGCTCCCTAGTGTGGCAGCTGTTGGGGTCAAGGATGGCTGTCCCATGCTTATGACCACAGGGCCAGCTCTCTCGTCTGCCTCAGCATTGACGGGGAGGGCGAAGGGCATCTCTCTCCAGTGCAGCTGCTATATGGCAGATGAGGGGTGGGACTAGGTCTCCAGCGCTCACATTCTCAGGATTGGCTCACCTGTGCTCTCATCAACAGGGTCGTCTCTGCTGTGCTGCCCAAAGGGCAGGGCCTGCCTTCCCATATGATGCAGCTGGTAAAGGGGGCAGTTCCCTCTCCATCTCAGCCTGCTCCTTCCTCTCGTGTCTCTTTCCTTCCTCATCTGTCTCTTCAGATACGTTTCTCTCCACAGGACCTGAGCCATTCTGTTTCTCCACCATACCACACCACACCAGACCACACCTCTGCCCACTCTAACAGTGCCTATCTGTCTGGGGCTGCAAGGTACCAGGTGGATCTGAGTTTTCTCCTTAGAACTTGGGCCAGAAAGGCCCAGGTCTGCATGTGGGTCTCTTTGTCCCACTCAGGTTGCTGCCTTGCTGGCTTGGGCCATGCTTCCTCATCACACAGAGATCATTACAGTGTGCGACCGTTGGTTGGTGCCTATGGCACTTGTCAGGCACTTGGTTGGTGCATTTGGGTGAGTTTTGCCCATCCCAGCTGCATGGCATGGGGTGGGGACTTTGCAGGACTCCAGCAGCAGGCTGGGGTTAGGATCCCTGACCCACGCTTGGCTGAGTTCTGCCCCGAAAAGTTCCATTTCTTAAATTTAACACTAACTCAAGGGGAGTCCTTGGCACAGTATTTGACCCAAAACAATAATACTAGTGTTATAATAATGATCATTTTTATTGATTTCTTAGCAGAGTTAGAAGATGAGGTTTTCTGGACTGTAGTTGTCTGAAGGTCAGACAATTTGGGGTGCTAACCACCTCAATACTCACACCTCCAGCGAATTAGTACAGACAGTTTAATCACTCAAAATAAGTTTCTACAGCTATAAAATGGGGACAAATTTCTCCTACATGCAGGGAAGATGAAGAGTCTGTGGTGGGTCTAGAAAGTAGCTGGGACCATAGCCTTTAGATTCTCTGTGCTTGCATGCTTGCATAATAAGCTACCTCAGCACAAGCTACAGGCTGGCAAGCCCCTTACCTGCTCGGTCATCTTGTCAACTGCCATCTAGTTTTTTGAGACATGTCTCTCACTGACCAGTGCTAGCCCCAGAGACCTGCCTGCTCTGTCTTCTCAGCATGATGATTGCAAAAGGAAGACGCCCTGTTATTTATTTTTGATGTGGGTTCTGGGAATTGGAACTTGGATCTTTGTGCTTGTGTGTCAAGCACTTTGCCCACTGAGACTTCTCCCAGATCCACTTTGCAATTATTACTGCATGTGTCAAAGAATGAAGGTCTGATAGAACTCAGGAAAATCGATAGAATATCATGAATACCTCTGATTTAAGTCACTGGAGAATTTGGGGAGTGCAGCAGGAAGCCAGAGTGTGTTAGCTTTGCCAGTTCTGCTGGGAGGTGACAAATAGTGATGGGGAGACAGTGGGAAGATCCCACGGAGACAATGCTAGACTAGGGAAAGGAGGTGAGTAATGGAAAGGAGAAGAGGAAAGGGATGGGAGTGGATATAAAGTACATAACATGCTTGATGAACATTCGTGTATGAAACTTACCACTGTGTGCTGGAGAGATGGCTCAGCAGTTGGGAGTGCATACTGCTTTTGCACAGAACCCAAATTCAGTTCCCAGCACCATGTTGTGTGGGTCACAGGCTCCTGTAACTCCAGCTCCAGGGTATCTGAGGCCCTCATCTGGTCTCTATGAGCACCTGTCCTCACGTGCACACACCCATGTGCATGGATATGTATTCATACATATAATTAAAAATAAAAAATAAATCTTAGAAACTCTCATCACTATGTACCATGATGGTTAGCTTGGTCAACTTGACATAACCTAGACTTATTTGGGAATAGAATCTCAGGTTTTTCTACATTGGGCTGGTCCATGGGCATGTCTGTGGGAGATTGTCTTGATTGTTGATGTAGGGGGACACAGCCCACTGTGGGCGGCACTATTTCCTAAGCAGGGTAGAGAAATGGAGCCAAGCACACGCAAACTTGCACACATGACCTCATATCTCTCTGCTCTTGACTGTGGGCAGGGTGTGGACATAATTCTCAAGCTCCTGCCACTTGTAATGGAGTGACCTGGAACTGCAAGCCCAAATAAACACCTGCTTTTAAAAGTTGTTTTTGGTCAGGTTATTTTCTCATAGTAATAGAAATGAAAGTATGATAACACCCTAATAATAAAATAAAGAAGAGTAACACAGGGCCAACTTCCCAGGTCAGCCTTCTTCAGAGTCCTGCATCTGTCTTGTTCAAGCAGCCCTCCCTCTTGTGCTACCATCTACCTGCCCTGGGATGACCTCACCCACCTCCCAGCCCTCCAGCCCCTCTGCTCTTGCAATTAATCATGGCCTGTATGGTGGCATGTCTCCTGCTGCTCTCCTGAACTTCTCTTTCTCTATGAATTCCCATCAGAATTTTCTAGTGTCTCGGTCTTTTGTTACATTTTATGCTTCAGGCACCTGGAAGGCAGAGTGACCTGGTTTCCTGCAAGTCCCACCATGCCCGGGTGATGCTGGGACAGACCTGGGGCTGACAGGGAGCACGGCTTTCTTACTTCATTGCTGTTCTGCTCTATCTCTGTGCGCTGGCCTCTCGCTTCCTGCCTCTCACAATTCATCTATTTCAGTAGAGCAGGTTCTTGTCATTTGGAAGTTTGTTATGTTCTGAGAACTTTGCTTTCTTCCTTGTAGAAAAACTGCTGTGGAAGAATGCCTGTCTTTATGTCTGTCTGTCTTTCTCTTTGCTTGGCAGAATATATGAGGTTTAATTTCCATTTTTTAAAAAAGTTTTTCTTTTAGATTTCTTTTATTTTATGAGTATTAGTGTTTTCCCTGAATGTGTGTATGTGAACCACACGTGTGGCAGATACTTGCAGGGGTCAGAAGAGGATGTCGTGTCTTCTGGAACTGTAGATGTGTGTGATCATAAGACATCATGTGGGGGCTGGGAACTGGTCCAGGTACTTCAGGATGCAAGAGCAGTGAGTGCTCTGAACCACTGAGCTATCTCTGCAGCCCCTAGTTTCACTTCTTAAAATGTTGATGGTGTGTGTGTGTGTGTGTCCGTGCATGTGTGTGTGTGTGTGTGTGTGTGTGTGTGTGTGTTTAGATTTGTACTTGTGAGTATAGCGCTCACAGAAGCCAGAAGAGGGTGCTGGATTCCCTGGATCTGGAGTTAGAGCTGGTTGTGAGTGACCTGAATTAGATTCTGGGAACTAAACCTGGGTCCTCCACAAGATGCTGAGCTATTTCCCCAGCCCTAAGATACCTTCTTTGTTCTTAGCATGTTGAGGAAGCAGAAGTCTCCTCTGTCCAGGTTTCTTGCCAAGCTACACACAGCGGCTGTATCAGAATGCAGCTCTTCTCTGGCACTTGAGTCGGGTGCTTCAGCCCTCCTGAAGCCTCAGATCCCCAACACAGCCCTGCTTCTGCCCCCTTCAGGACCCTGATGCTGTTTCTCTTCTTGCTTTCTCACTTCAGGGGCTGGTCTTGCCCCAACCTCAGTGTTGCCCCAACCTCCCTTCTCTAATGCCAGCTCCTTTCCTGAGCCCGCCTCTGACCAGCATCTAGTTTATATCTGGCATCAGTAACAACGGTTTCATAAACAGAAGCAGCCTCCCTGCCCCTGAGATTTCAGGCAATGCTTTGGGGGAAAGCTGGTGTTGTTAGCTCTTTAAACGGTCAGTAGAGTTCACAGTGAATCAATCTTGGCCTGTTCTTTTCAGCTGAGAAATTGTTAAAAATTATTGCTTTGGGGGAAGCAGGGGCCGTCTCTGACTTTGTTACCTGCTTTTGAGACTCTTTCCTCCTTCTGGGTTGCCCCATTCAGCTAGTATAGGAGAGGAGGTGCTTAATCTCACTGCAACTTGATATGCCATGGCTAGCTGATACCCATGGGAGGTCAGCACTTTTCTGAAGAAAAAGGAGAGTGGATGGGGGTGGATGGGAGGTGGAAAGATGGGAGAGGGAATGGGAGGAGAGGAGGGAGGGAGAGGAAACTGATCAGGCTGGGAAAAGTTAATAAATAAAAAAGATATAGAAAGATTACTGCTTTGATTTCATTGCTTTTAAAGATATTTTCATTGTTTATCTCTTCTTAGTTTAATCTTGGCAAGTCTTATATAGCTAGACATTCATACATTTCATTTAGATTTTCCGGGTTAATTGGAATATAATTTTCTGAGGTATGTCTTAATGATTTTCTAAATTCCATTGATATCTGCTGTAATTGCCCCTTTCACTTCTAACTCTGTTAATTCAGGCTCCTTTCTTAGTTCATTTGGCTAAAGGGTTGCCAGTCCTCTTCATCTTCTCAAAGAACAATTCTTTGTTTCATCAATTCTTCGTGGATTTTTTTTATCTCTTATTTAATTTTTTGCCCTAATCTCAATTCTTTGTTTCCATGTGCTGATTTTACGGCTGTCTTGCTCTTGTTTTCTATGACTTAAGGTACCACAATAAAGTGATTTATTTGATAGCCCTCTGGTTTTTAAAGAAGACCTCTATTTATCTTTATTTTATGATGTGTGAGTATTTGTCTACATGTATGTGCATGTACCATGTGCATACCTGGCACTCATAGAAGCTGCAAAAGGGCATCATAGGTGGTTGTGAGTCACCATGCAGGCACTGGGAACCAAAGACCAGGCCTTTGAAAGAGCAGCCAGTGCTCTTAACTGCTGAAAACCTCTGAATTTTTTTTTAAATGAAGGTGCCTGAGTTATAAACTCTCCACCCCTTCGAACTGCATTTATTGTATTCTGTAGCTTTTGGTGGGTTGTGTTCTCATCTTCATTGGTGTTGGGATTTTCTCATTTCCCTCTGATTTCTTCAGTGACATTGTGTGCGCTATGACATCAGTCCTGCAGTGTTATATGATGCAAAGGATAACAATGACACTGTGTGCGCTGTGACGTCAGTCCTGCAGTGTTATATGATGCAAAGGATAACAATGACACTGTGTGCGCTGTGACGTCAGTCCTGCAGTGTTATATGATGCAAAGGATAACAATGACACTGTGTGCTATGATGTCAGTCCTGCAGTGTTATATGATGCAAAGGATGACGATGACACTGTGTGCGCTGTGACGTCAGTCCTGCAGTGTTATATGATGCAAAGGATGACGATGACACTGTGTGCGCTGTGACGTCAGTCCTGCAGTGTTATATGATGCAAAGGATGACGATGACACTGTGTGCTATGATGTCAGTCCTGCAGTGTTATATGATGCAAAGGATGACGATGACACTGTGTGCGCTGTGACGTCAGTCCTGCAGTGTTATATGATGCAAAGGATGACGATGACACTGTGTGCGCTGTGACGTCAGTCCTGCAGTGTTATATGATGCAAAGGATGACGATGACACTGTGTGTGCTATGACGTCAGTCCTGTAGTGTTATATGATGCAAAGGATGACGATGACACTGTGTGTGCTATGACATCAGTCCTGCAGTGTTATATGATGCAAAGGATGAAGATGACACTGTGTGCTATGACGTCAGTCCTGCAGTGTTATATGATGCAAAGGATGAAGATGACACTGTGTGCTATGATGTCAGTCCTGCAGTGTTATATGATGCAAAGGATGACGATGACACTGTGTGTGCTATGACATCAGTCCTGCAGTGTTATATGATGCAAAGGATGAAGATGACACTGTGTGCTATGACGTCAGTCCTGCAGTGTTATATGATGCAAAGGATGACGATGACACTGTGTGTGCTATGACGTCAGTCCTGCAGTGTTATATGATGCAAAGGATGATGATGACACTGTGTGCGCTGTGACATCAGTCCTGCAGTGTTATATGATGCAAAGGATGACGATGACACTGTGTGCGCTGTGACATCAGTCCTGCAGTGTTATATGATGCAAAGGATGACGATGACACTGTGTGCGCTGTGACATCAGTCCTGCAGTGTTATATGATGCAAAGGATGACGATGACACTGTGTGTGCTGTGACATCAGTCCTGCAGTGTTATATGATGCAAAGGATGATGATGACACTGTGTGTGCTGTGACGTCAGTCACGGTGGATGTGATGGAAATGGAAAGAATCGAAGCAGAAGGAGACTCATGATCATCATGATCATAGCGGCATGGAAACAGACAGTGTGGAGCACCTGCTGCTCTCTAGTTTAGTCCTGATTACCCACATCATGAGGGGTGGCTCACAGTCCTGGGGTTCCAGCTCCAGGGAACCCTATGCCTCTGATTGGCACCTGCACTCATGTGTATGTCCCCACCATCGACACAGAATTAAAATAAAATCTTAAAAATGTAAGGTGGACAGTAAGGATATGTGGGAAGGAACAGCTGTGGCTAAAGTAGACTGAAAAGACAGAGAGGGAAAGAGAAGCAACCAGACAGCTTAGTCCTGCTCTCAGGAGCTGATGGCTGTATCTATTCTTGGTGTTCCCTCCTGAGTTCCAGATGTTCTCCACACTCATGTTCCTTCCTGGTCCCCAGATGTCCATCACACCCCGTGATCCTTCCTGGTCCCCAGATGTCCATCACATCCCGTGTTCCTTCCTGGGCCCCAGAAGTCCACCACACCCCGTATTCCCTCCTGGTCCCCAGGTGTCCATCACACCCCGAGTTCCTTCCTGGTCCCTAGATGTCCATCACATCCCGTGTTCCTTCCTGGGCCCCAGATGTCCACCACACCCCGTGTTCCTTCCTGGACCCCAGATGTCCATCACACCCCGTGTTCCCTCCTGAGTTCCAGATGTCCGTCACACTCCATGTCCCTTCCTGGACCCCATTTCTGTCTTGCTGAATACAGCATTGTTCTGACTCAGTTTCTCCCCACAGAATAGAGCTATTCTGCTGACTAGATTTCAGTCTTTAGTCCTCTGACACTTACTCTGGGTTTCTGAAGTATGTAGTTTACAAACTATGGTATGGGGTGGCCAAGATTCCCTCTGGAGGGGCCTTTTAAAATTTTATTTATTTATTTGTCTGTTGTGTATGTGTGTGTGTGTGAGTACATGTGTGAACATGTGTGTGTGAGTATATGTGTGTGTGCACGCGTGTGTGCGCGTGTGTGTATGTGAATGTGGCATGGTGTGCCCGTGGTCAACAGAGAACAACTTGTGAGAGTCCGTTCTCTCCTTCCACCATACAGGTTGTGGAAATTGAACTCAGTTCACCAGGCTTGGCAGCAGTCCTCTTACTGGCTGAGCCACCTTGCCAGCTCAGGAAGTGCATTTTAAAGAGGAACTTCTTGCTGTTGCTCTGGTACAGTGTCTAGTAGAGAGGTTTCCCCAATGCCGTCCTGCCCTCTGTGGGTGCTGCCTTTTGCTTTCCTCCTTCTTTCCCCTTTCTGTAAAGACATTTAAAAATGTCTCTTTCTGGGCCTGTGAGATGGCTCATCACACATAAAGGCTTGCTGCCAAGCCTCACAGTTTGGGTTCCATCCCTGGTTCCCACAGGGTTAGAGGATAGAATCACTCATCTCCACATTTGTACCTTGGCCCGCATTTACCACCCTCTTCCCCTCAATAAATAAATGCAAAATAAAGTCTGTTACCTTAAGTACAGTGATGATTTCCGGAGGTTCTGTCTTGAGCTGTGGCTGTGACCACTTCTCTTCCGTGAGATGGGGGAGCTCTCCAAACCTCCCCATCCCTCCAGGACATATTCTACACTCTGCTTTGTCAAGTTCCCTACTTTATTTCCTTCTAAAAAGCGGTGACTTTTCCAGCTATCTCCCTTTTTTGAAGCTGTTACTCAACTCCCTCCAGTTTGTCCCTAGAAGGCCTAGCAGACTATGCTGTGTGACAGCCATCACCTCTCATCCATGTTCAGCAGGTCATGCTGTGTGACACCTGTCATGTGACATCCATGTTCAGCAGGCCATGCTGTGTGACACCTGTCATGTGACATCCATGTTTTTCCATTTTCTCTTTATTGCCTTCCCCAGCTCTGCCGGTAGATTTTGGGGGCATCATTTCTGTATCAGTTACTTGTCTTACTGTTTGACAAACTACCTGACAAAAGCAGCTTGGGGAGAAAGGGTTAATCTTGGCTCACAGTCGAAGGGCACAGTCCCTTACGGGGAAGGCAACAGGAGCAGAAGGCAGCTGGTCACATTGCAGTCACAGTCAGGAAGCAGAGAAAGATGCATACTGGTGCCCAGCTCACTTTATCCTTCAAATTGCTTTCTTATTGTTTGGGGATCTCATATATGTACCCGTATGCAATATACTTTGCTCATACCCACCTCCTAGTCTCCTCCCACGCTCTTTCTCCAATCTTTTTCTCCTTTTGTTTTTTTAAATCAGTTTGGGACTCCAACCCACAGGACAGTTCTGTCTGCATTCAGGGTGGGTCTTCCCCTTTCATTAATTTAATCCAGATAACTTCCAGACAGGTGCCCAGGGATGTTTCCATGATGATCCTAAGCCTCATCCCGTTGATGGTCCAGAGTAACCACTACGCTTTCACCTGAAATGATCTTGCATCACAAGTTCCCTACATGTGACGAGGAGGTGGAAGAGCGCAGCATTTGGTGGAGCGGATGCTGCAGTCTGCTCTGCCCACACGCTTAGCTGCAGTCTGCTCTGCCCACACGCTTAGCAGCAGCCTCTGCAGACAGCCTTAGAAAGGAGCTATTCCAGGCTGGGCTCCAGGAACGTGTCACACTGCTCCTGTGTCACGGGCTTGGTGATCAGCAGACCTCAAGGGTGGAGGCCAAGGAGTCTATCACGCCGTCTTGGCTAACTTGTTCCCCAAACTGTTCAAACGTAAGATATTTTTTCGCTTTTCTTTTTTATTTTATTAAACTAAAATTTATTAATTTTTCTTTTAAAAGTTTTCTATATGTGCAGTGCATTAGATTGCTGTGTCCCTCACCTCTTACCTCCCCCCCGCCATTAGCCCCACGTCCTCAAGTTCCTTTTCCAGGTTCATGACTGCTTTGTTTGGTAACTCACTGCCCCTTTTCTAGAATCCATCAGTAGTTCATCACAACTCAGCAGGGGAAGGGTAGAGCCATGTAGCCCCTCCCTTATCTATGAGTGACTGTTGCCAATCTTGTGCAGGCCCTTGCAGCAGCCCTTGCTGCCGTGAGGCCATGATTGCACCCGCTGTGCCAGGCCCACGGAATAGCTCTTCATTCCCTTCCCTGCCCTCTCTTCCGCATTGTTCCCGAGGGGGTGGTATGAATGTTGTGTTGACGCGGAGTGACTGATTAGCCATCACTTATTCTCAGTATTTTCAGCAAGCATGCATCTCTGCAATCACTGCTTTTCACTACAAAGGGAAGCTTCTCTGGTTAAGACAGAGTAGTCATCTCCAAGGATATGAGCATAAGTATTTAGAAGGCAGCTTGGTAGTGCGTCAGTCCAGTTAACAATAACAAACCCCACCTCACCCCACTCCGCTCCTCTCCCACCCTACCCTCTACCCTCCGCCACCCCGCCCCTTACAGTGTCCCAGAACTATTTAGCCATTTTTTTTTCTTTTTTACTTTTTATGCAACAGGGTCTCACCAGCTAGCCCTGACTGGCCTGGAACTTGCTCTGTAGACCAGGCTGGCCTCTAATGCACAGAGGTGGATCTGCCGCTGCCTCCTAAGTGCCAGTATTAAAGGCCTGTGCCGCTGCACCCTGCTCAGCCATGGGTGTTTAACCTGGTTTATGATACCATGTCTCTTTTTCCTGGTACATTTTTTAAATCTGCGTTCAGTAGTTTTTCTGCACATTTTGAGTGTGCAGTTCGATATCCTACAGGACATTCACTACTTGCACAACCAACATCAATTCCAAGACATTTTCTTTACCTTATGAAGAAACACAGCACCCGCCAGCAGTCGCTCTTCACCCCTTCCCAACCCTCTTGGTCCAAGGCAGCCATAAATGTTCATTTCCTCTCTAGATTTGCTTAAGGCATTTTATGAAAATGAAACCATTCAAATGTAGCCTTCTATGGCTGGCTTCCTCTGCTTAGTATCATGTTTTTATGTTTATACATGGTTCATGCATAAGCACTTCATTCCTTTTTAATTGCTACATACTATTCTACTATGTGCATATATAAATATATAAATTTTATAAATATATAAAACCTATTCATTGACTTGTTGGTGGATATTTGAATAATTTCTACTTTTGGTCCAGCACTGCCTGCACACCTCCATGCTCCCCGCCCTAACAACAGTGGACTAAACCTCTGAAATTATAAGCAAGCCCGAACTCTCTTCGGAGTTGACTTACTGTCTCTTCACAGCAAAAGAACACAGACTGAGACACAGTCACTGCTGACTGTCAACTTGATGGGACTTGAAATCACCTAGGAGACACGCCTCCTAGCACATCTGTGAGAAACGATCTTGGTTAGGTTACATGAAGCAGCAAACCCACCTTAAAAATGCGTAGCTCCATTGTCTGGAGGAAGATATAGTAAAGGACCACCCTGCCTGTGTTCTTTGTAGGCTAGGAAAAGGTGACGTGTAATTCTGGTTAGCCGAGGCACCCGGAGAAGAGACTCTCCGATCTCTCAAACTCTCGGCTAGTTGTGCAGGAAGCACTAGGAAGTGTCACGGAGGCTGGGGTGGCCCTTTCAGTGATGCACCTGTGTCTGTGTTACTTATCCCCTGAAAGTACCCCTGCCCTTTGTAAGTAACCCCAATATGTGCTGATTTGTGGAGTTGGCTTACATAGAATCATTGTTTTTGTCTGTTTTGGTTCTGTGGTGAAGAGATGTTTGTGTCACATTTCCCTAGAAATCTCTCAACAGCTGTCTTCCTCCCTCACTCTTCACCTCCTTTTTAAACTTCCTTTTTATTTATTCTTTGTGTCTTTCACATCATGCGCCTCCATCCCATTCATCTCCCTGTCCCTTCATATCTGCCCTCTGTCCTTACACTCCCCCACCTCAAAATAAAAAAAAAATGAAGAGAAAAAGAAGAAGGGAAATCTCATTATGGAAGCTGTAGTGTGACTCAGTGAGTCACACAGCAAACCCTTTTATCCATAGATCTTTACTTGCAAGTGTTCATTGCAAAGAATAGTCTGGTTTGAGTCTCTGATTTCCACTAGACTATCAAAGCTGGGCCCTCACGGGGGCTCCTCTTGGATATCCAGTTGTTGTCCTAGGTTGTAGAGATCCCGCAGCAGGTTTTGCATGTGCCCTTTTGTGTGCTCCAGTAGATCATAGATGGGGTGGATCTATGTTGGGGTGGGCCATTTCATAACCCTGGTTCTGGGCCTGGGTAGTTTCAGGGTTGGTCAGCTCGCCTGCTCTTCCCTGTCCTCACCACCAGGGGGAGCTCTTTTAGTATTATACTGTCTAGTTCACTCTTGCAGCCATGAGCAAGGGGCAGGGCCAGGCCTTCTGTTTTCATGCCCTCAGGGCCAGCTCACCAACACCTACACCATCAGGGCCAGTTCTACTGTGTTGTCCAGGTAAGGTCCAGCACTAACCAACTCTCTTGAGTGCTGCAGCTGGTGAGCGGCAGGGACAATTCTCTTGCTCTTATGACCTCAGGGCCAGTTCTCCCAATGGCCACAGGCAGTGAAGGGAGGGAGGGCATCCCTCCCTCTCCCATGCCACTCCAGATGACATAAGAGAGGTGGGGCCAGGTCTCTGAAGTTCAGGTTCTCAGGGGGTTCACCTGCACTCTGTCAACAGGGTCAGCTCTGCCGTGCTGCCCAGGAGAGGCTAGGGGCATGTTACCTGAGTTCTGCCCTTGTTAAAGGGGAAGGTCAGCTCTCTCATCTGCTGCAGGTGACAAGGGTGAGAAAGGGAGAACATCTTTCCCTCACCCATGCCGCCACATGACAGACAAGGGAGAAGAAACTCATTCTCCCATCCTCACACCCTCAGGGCCAGCTGGTCTACACCCCCATTGAACAGGGTCATCTGCATTGTGCTGCCCAGGTGAGGTGTAGGAACCCCCTCTCCAAGTGCCACAGCCAGTAAGGGCATAACCAGTTCTGCTCTTGGTCCTCAGTGGTATCAGGAGACACGGGCATCAAGAAAGACCTTAGTTGCAGCAGGGACATGAGCCAGAAATAGGCCTTGGCAGCAGACCAGACCCAGACATCACCATGGCTTTGGGTGGCAACCAAACCACACACCTCACGGCTTTCTCCTCCTTAGATCTGCCTCTGTCCACAGGATATGAACCATTCCCCCCTTAGATCTGCCTCTGTCCACAGGATATGAACCGTCCCCCCTTAGATCTGCCTCTGTCCACAGGATATGAACCATCCCCCCTTAGATCTGCCTCTGTCCACAGGATATGAACCATTCCCCCCTTAGATCTGCCTCTGTCCACAGGATATGAACCGTCCCCCCTTAGATCTGCCTCTGTCCACAGGATATGAACCATCCCCCCTTAGATCTGCCTCTGTCCACAGGATATGAGCCATCCCCCACTTAGATCTGCCTCTGTCCACAGGATATGAACCATCCCCCACTTAGATCTGCCTCTGTCCACAGGATATGAACCATTCTCTCCTCCCCCATACCACACCATACTTTTGCTCACCATAATAGCGCCCGACTGCCCAGTGCCACAAGGCACTGTGTGTGTTTTCTCCTCAGCTCCTGGACTGGACTGCCTGAGACATGTGTGTGGGATTCCTTGTCCCTCTCAGATCGTGATGGCACTGGGCAGGGCCATGCTTTCTCCTTGGTGCTCAGGGTGCTTTTTTTTTTTTTTAAAGACAGTGTTTCCTAATGACCCTGGAGCTCACTGATTTGGTTAGACTGGCTGCTGGCTATCAAGCGCCGGGGACCTCTCAGGATCTTCCACTCTGCTTTCCAAGGGTGTGTGTCACCATATCTGTTTCTTAATATAGGTCTGGGAATCCAACCTTCATGCTTGTGCAGCACACACTTCACCCACTGCGACAACTCTGCAGATCCTGAGAATCTTTCGTATAGCTTCAGTAGTTTGTACAATGGTGATACAGACGTTTCTCCAAACCTAGGATTATTAACACTGCTAAACTTTTTTAACATTACTAAAAGGTTTTAATTATGTATGTAGGAAATGCATTATCATTGAAATTAAAATTCAAATATAACTAATGTCCCTCTAAATATCACCTCTAACTACAGTTCACTTAAACATAACCACTCTTGTTTTTGCTGTTTCTTTTCATATGTTTTCGTTACATATTTGAATCTTAATACAATTTATTGAATGAAAAAAGGTTTATTTTCTTTCTACATGAATATACTCTTTCTATTTTTCAATTAGTTTTTGTATGCATAGTATGGACGGTGTGTGTGTGCATGTGTGTGGACATATGTGTGTGCAAGTGTGTACATGTGCATGTAGGGGTCTAAGGTCAATGTCAGGAGTCTTACTTGATTACTCTCTGCCTTATTCATCGAGACAGTGTCTTTCAGTTGAACCCAGAATTAGCCAGTTGGCCTCTGAAGAGGAGAACTGCAGGTAGGCTACCTTCCCACCCGGCATTTATGTGGTTTCTGGTATCTGAACCTTGTTATTCTGCTTGTGCACAGCAAGCGCTACCCACTGAGCCATCTTCCCAGCCCTGAGTGAGATTATTCTCCATGTGTCCTCTTTTTATTATTAGATTTAAAAAAAAAACCAATCCAAGTTCTCACTCCCTGCCCTCCTCCCATTCGCTCCACACAACCTCCCACCCCATTCCCATCCAATCCTCAGAGAGGGTAAGGTATATTGCCTTGTGGAAGGTCCAAGGCCCCACTTACTATATCTAGGCAGAGCAAGGTATATATCCAAAGAAAATAGGTTCCCCAAAAGCCAGTACGTGCAGTAGGGATAAATCTACTGGTACCCTTGCAAGTGGCCCCTCAGTCTGCTCTAGCCATGCAGCTGTCAACCACATTCAGAGGAACTAGTTTGACCACATTCAAAGGAACTAGTTTGGTCCTAAGCTTGTTCCTTTCCAGTCTTGCTGGAGTTGATGAGTTCCCATTAGCTCAGGCAAACTGGTTCAGTGGGTAAAACCACCATGGTCTTGATCTCCTTGCTCATTCCTTGTGTCATCTTAAAGCTTTACTTTTTCATTTAGTACCATCTTTAAGGTCTTTCATAATAGCTCAGTTACACTTACTTAATTCCCTTTTAATTGGTACCTAATATTCCATAGTATAAAAGGATCATAGGCTATTGCACCAGATTCCTATAAATGGGCATGTAAATGGAATTTTTTGTGTGTATGTATATCTGTGTGTAGTATGTATACATGTGCATGTTTGACTTGTTTGTATATGTGTGTCTGTGTATATCTGTACAGTGTATATGCATGTATATGTGGTGTATGTGTGTAGTGTGTATGCATATGTTTGTAGTATGTACATGCAGTGTGTATGCATGTGTATGTGGTGTCTGTGTGAAGTAGGTGTGCCTGTGTGCCTCTGTAGATGCTTAATGTCCACACACTGTGTATATGTGGGAGGTGTGTATGCTTGTGCATGTGCTGTATGTGTGAGGTGTGTGTGCCGGTGTGCCTCTGTGTATGTGTACAGTGTGTATGTAGGAGGTGTGTATGCTTATGCATGTGCTGTATGTGGGAGGTGTGTGTCTGTGTGCCTCTGTAGATGTGTATAGTGTGTATGTGGGAGGTGTGTATGCTTGTGCATGTGCTGTATGTGTGAGGTGTGTGCGTGTGCAGATATGCATACCTATTCATGTATGTGTGAAGCCTAGAGGAGGCTATTGAGTGCCCTTCTCACCACTCTTTCTGCTTTAGTCCCTTGGACAGGGTTTCTCACTGAATCTGGAGCGAGGACGGCAGCTAGCTATGGAGTTCCGGTTGTCCTGTCTCTCCTCCCGTCCTTCTGAGGTCACAGGATTGCATGCCAGGCCTTGGCCATAGAGCTGGGGACTCTAACCCAGGTCCTCATGCTCACACGGCAAGTGCTCTCCCCACTGAGCCAGCTCCTAGCTCCCGAATTCTTGGTTTTGTTATAAACTATGATTTATGGAACATTCTGGTATTTGTCTCTTTCTGCCTATCCACAAGGGTGTCTCAGGGAACACTCAGGAGAAGAATTATTGAACCAAAACATGTTTACATTTGACATTTTAACATAGCATTGCTTTCATTTTCTGTAGCCATGATAAAATACCTCAACAAAAGCAACTTAATGGAAAAAAAGATTTATTTAGCCCATAATTCCAGGCTTCAGTCCATCACTGCAGGGAAGACAAGGTAGAGGAACTTGAGGCAGCTAGTCATATCGCATCCTCAGTCAAGAGAGAGCAATGACTGCGTGCACGCCTGTGCTCAGCTCGCCTTCTCTACCTCTTCAGGATCCCTTGCCTAAGGAGTGATGCCACCGACAGTGGGCGGGTCTTTCCATATCAGCTAACAATCATGCCCAAGGCTGGCCTAATGTTGATAATTCTTCACTGAGACTTTATTCCTAGGTGATTCTCAATCGTGTCAAGTTGACAATTAAAACAAACTACCAAACATGGCGACCAATTGCCCTCCTGGGATTCCGAACTTAGATCATGCTTTTTAATGTGCTTTAATGAAAGACCATTATTGCCCTCAGTCTCCACCCCTGGAGATTAGGAAATTCTCCCCCATTTCTTTGAGACTCATTGATTTATAATTCAGTGACAGAGTAAACACTGTGTTTTCTCAATGGGAGAAATCTATGTTTAAAGGCTTACTTCTAATTGTGGACTAAAACTTACTGCTTTCTGTTGAAGTAATTTCAGGCACCAGTGGGCAGGGAAGGGAGAACTTTGGGGAGCACGGAGCCATTCTGTGACCCTGAGACTACTCTGTCCTAGTTGCTGGCAATACCATGAAGCACATACGACATTACTCTCCTTTGGCTGGGCGGGGGTGAGGTGCTTGGGGAATCATATACTTTGGGGAACCAAACACTTGGGGGAATATGGTTCACATTCAAAGCTCAAATCAGAATGAAGAGGCCATCAGTATCACATGAAATTTCTGGGATGTCTATGGAGGGCTCTGGTGGGGCATGGCGGAACAGAAAGATCACAATTTCTCATAATTGGATCCTGGAGCTACCTAGAATAGACCTCATTCAGTGATGTTCCAATGGTCCTGGAAGAGCAGGAAGGTTGAAGCAGCCATGTATCACATGCGAGAGGCATCATTAGCCTGCAGTGGGGAGACTGGCAGAATCACAGGCTGAGGCCATTTGGAAAAGAGACTGGAAAGTAGATAGAGAAGCTGGTCAACGAGGAGCAGGCCAGGGTGGCCATATTAGCAGGTGGCCAGCATTAGTTTTGTGGGGTGCTGGCCGCCTGGTTCAAGGTGGCTGGATAGTTTAGGAGTTCATGATCTGTGCATGTGAGTAGAAGATGAGGGTAGGGCAGGCGTGTGGGGCAAACTAGAGTGCAGACAATCTCACAGCACCTCTGAGGGGTCAAACTTAACCTTATTCCATTAAGCAGAAGCCAGGCACAAGTGTTCTCATGGTTAGAGTCAAAGTTTGCGTCCTTGTGGGCCCAAGTCAGGAAGTCACTGCTTTCTAGCGAAAGCAGCTTCTAACCTAGCTAGCTTCTCCTGAGCTAGGCAGTCTCAACATGCTCTGCTTGACGGTGTGCTTCTCCAGTCACTGCATGCTGAAAAAGGTGACCGACTTCTGTCTACTTTAGATCATCTCAAGAGACGGGTCAGGATGACTTCGGAATTGAAGTAGCTTCTTGTAATTTTCTCCCATTGCTTTTATTATAACCATTCTGGCAAGAATGATGGTGTCCTAAAGACAGACTTCTGACCCTTCCTTGGGTTATCTGGACTTGCCAGAATCTTGTTCCAGAAGGAAAAGGATGAGCTCTTTGTGTCAGCTAGAGGAAGAGACTGTCTCTGGGAAGAGTTTTCACACAGTTCCGACAGGCTGTCAGACTCCTGTGGTGGGTGAGATTGAAGCCAGACAGAGATGAGGGGCAGACCCACACCTTACCCAGGCTGCAGACAGACAGACAGAGATGAGGGGCAGACCCACACCTTACCCAGGCTGCAGACAGACAGAGATGAGGGGCAGACCCACACCTTATCCAAGACTGCAGCCAGACAAAGTTGACATGGAAGGGGCATATCTTAACCAAGATATACTTAACTGCTTAGTAATGTACACGTCTTGCCCTCTGAACCTCATGTCAGGAACCTTGACAAGGACTTGAGGGTAACTGGACCTTTTTTCCTCTTCCTAATGTGGTCCCCGTGACTAGACTCCTCTGCTTTTCACTAACACTTGTTCAAGTGACCTTTTGAACCTGGTTTGTTAGCACTGCCAGGGCTCAGGTTCTGACCCATGGCTCTGACAATATTATCTGAAATAAACAGCAAATTTAGAGACAAACTTATTTATTTAAAAGGAGCAGCAGCTTTTCCCTAAGTGTTTAGATGTTTGTCCCGGAAAGTACCTGCCTAATGGCTAAAAGACCACCCCCTTACCTCTGGGAAGGTCATCCTGAAGTTGAAGTTGTCATGGAGACAACCTGAGACCACATGAGTGCTCCTCATGAAAGCCCACTCAGGAAATGTTCCTGTGTTCTGACAAGAGGTACCTATCTCAGTGTGGGAGATGGAAGAGGCCAGAACTTCCACTTACTCGGAGTTTCAGTGCTGAAGACTCAGCTGGGGAAGGTGGGGGGGGGCAGGTGAGATGGAGTTCTGAGAACTGAGACTGAATAGCTCCAGTTTTAGAAGGAATTAGTCGAAAAACAAGATTGAGACGATTCCTTCCAAAGCCTGAAAGGGGAAGAAGTACCGACTCTCTGGGCACGTGGGTACTTGGTGAATAGTCCGAGCTCTCAGCTGTCCACACAACCGATTGCCCTTAGCCTCCGCCACCACCCTCAGCTTCAAGGAAATGAATGCAGTAATGTCCTCCATTGACGGCACAAATGCCTCCCAGAAGATCAACTTCCCATGCTGCAGTCAAGGAGACATCTGGGCTCCATGGGGCTCTGCTTCCTGGGCAGCTTGTTTGGAGGCTCCGTGGTGGGGGGCGGGCACAGCTACTCATTGGGGACTGTCACCCTCTATGACCTAGCTGCAGTTTCTGGAGGGTGCAGACAGCGTAGTGGAGGAAGAAGGAGACACTACTCAGGTCAGTTGAATCAGCTCCATCAGTGAGTGGCAGATGCCACAGCCAGACTGCACTTTTATCCCTTAGCCTCCTTTCGAAGCACTCCCTTCCTTGGTGATTTGCTCTTGTTACAGGTATGGATTTGATAAAGAGGGACGGCTGAGATTTCAAGATTTTTGTGTCCTGGAACAAGTCCTGTGTCCTGATCAGGACAATTTGTCAGTGGGAATGAAAGTCCCTGGAAAGTATGTCAGTTTCTACCAAACCTTCAGCAAGGTTGATAACTAGTTAGAACCTCAGTGATTGTGGAGAGGTTGGAATGATACAGGTCCAGAGCGAAATTGCAACTCATGTTGGCCATCATTACTCCCTTCACAGCCATTCCCTCCGCTCTTCTGTTTCTGGTCTAAGACTGGTGAACTAACAGAACTGACTTCCACCGATGTCACCAGCTAGCATCTGAAGCTAATAGCAGAGGTTCCTCTCACCTTGCCATGACCCATCTTCCTGGTGTTTCTATCATGTTTGAAAAGTCCCTTTTTACTGTGACTCTGTTCTTACCGTGAAGCTGTTAGTGTCTTGGAACGCGGTGATCAGGTCACCTAAATCTGTGTTCCCAGGCCGTGGCTACTTAGTCTAACTCCAAAATCACTGTTTCTTAACCTCTTTGAGTTGACAACTGCAGTTTTGTACTGACATCTGTATCAACATCTGTATGAGTTCAATCCAAACAAACAGAAATAAAAATCTAAAATCTTTCCCCAGATGAGCATAGTGGTGCATGCCTTTAATACAGCGCTCAGGAGGCAGAGGCAGATGGATCTCTGTGGGTTTGAGACCAACCTCTGCTGTAGTGAGTTTCAGGACAGCCAGAGTATGTGTGTGTATATATATCATACACACACACAAACATATATAGAGCATATATATGTATATATATACATATGCACACAAAAAACAAAACAAAAACACAAACATAAAAACACAAAGCAAAACCAAAGCCTGTCTCAAACCCTCTTGCTTTCTGAGCCTTCCAGCTAATATGATTAAATGGGGCAGAACTGGTCAGCAGTGACACCAATAACATCTTGAAAATTTACTCTTAACCGATTAGAAAATCCAGTGTCTCCAAAGAAAGCGGGCTCATTTATCACATCCCCAGAACACACTTGAGGACAGGGCAGAGAGCAGAGAAAGACAGATGAGGGAAAACCTCACACATAGTGGGAGCGGAGACTCTCTGCTTTTACGTCGTGGCAATTCATTTACTTTGTCTTTGGTAAATGACAGCAGAGGCAGGACATCTCTGAAGTGGACAAAGGAAGGACACTGTGTAGCCTGGTCAGGGTAGGTGCAGTTTTGTAAAGGGTCCCCTACGTATCCCAGAGGAGCCTGAATGTGGGACACTATCTCTTCTTTCCTGTGGCCCCATGTGTTCCACGGCCCATCTGGGAGCCCTAGGCACGGATCACTGAAGGACGTGGGCCAGTCCTTATTGATAGTTAGCCCTCATCGTCAACCTGATAGGACATGGAATCAATGAAGGGATACGCCACTGGCACACCCGTGAGGCCCCTTCCAGGGAGGATTGACTGTGGGGAGGGACAGACTTCCAGAGTGGGAAGCACCATCTGGTGGTCCAGCAGAAGGAGGTCCGAGGAGAGAGCTGTGCTCTGTTTGCCTGCCTTGGCTTCTGGTTGGTGAGGACATGTTTTCATTCTTTCTGCTCTGGCTGCCATCTTTTACTAATACCAGAACCCAGCTTCTTCAGTGTTCCAACATGGGTTGATGACCACCAATTCTTCAAGAATCCTACAGGTCTTTGGGGTCAGACTGGGACTTCAGAGCATCCAGTCTCAAAGACCAAGCAACTGCTGATCTGTCTGTCTGTACTCTGGGAAAGCCGAGCATTGGGCAGCCTAGCCTGTATCTTGTAAGCGGATCTAATAGATCCCCTTTTATAATACATATTCATCCTATTGATTATAATTCATCTGGAGAATTTTGAATACTACAATTATCTTCTCTCTGACTACCATTTTCCCTACCCTGCTGCTGCACTGTTCTCCACACTTCTGAGGAATAAAATACAGAGGCATTCACTTGTGTGTGCCCCAATCTTTCTTTTTAAAAATTTTTATCATTTTTTTTAATTATCTGAAAATTTCTAACTTGCATACAATCCATCTTGATCCCTTTCTTCTGTATGCTTTCTTGCTGCTGGTCCCTTTCTGGCCACACTGCCTTCTTTTGTCCATAACACACTAGGATGGCTAGCTTTAACTGCAAACTTGGCACCTGAGAAGATTGTCTCAAAGCGGAACTGCCAATATTAGCTTGGCCTGTGGGCATGCCTGTGGGAAACTGTCTTAAATAAGTTAATTGACGTAAAATGTTCCTGGACCTGGAGGCTTCATTTTGTGACAAGAGATACTGGCTGGGGCTCTGTCTCCTGTTATTGGACAATTCCTCTTCACCTCCACATAGGTATATTCTTTAGGAAGCTTGTATTGTATTAGGTTTCCTTATGAGCCCTGAGTTTTAGCTGTTTCTCTGCACATCTCTTCTCCACTCCCTTCTTCCCTCCCCCTTGATGCTTGCCTCACAGACTTCCACCTCCTCCAACTTCTCCATAGCTCTCTAGTCTATTTCCCCTTCTGAGGGAGATCTATCTCCCCACCTCCCCTCCTGTCTCCTACTCTACACCTAACTTCTGTGGTTATTTGGATGGTATCGAAGACTTAACAGCTAATGTCTATATATACTTGAATACACACATATCTTCATTTTAGGTCTGTTATCTCACCCAGACTGAATTTCGTCTAGTTCCAACCATTTGCCTTTGAATTTCATGATTTCACTGTTTTCATGGCCAAGTAATGCTCCACTGTGTAACTGTCTCACATGCTCTTTATCTCTTCACCCAATGGTGGGCATCCATTTGTTTCCATTTCTGCTGTTGTGAATAGTACAGCAATGAACATGGCTGAGCAGGGGTCTCTGTGGTAGGATGGGTTTTTGCCCAAGAGCAGATGTATATTTTTTCATTTCTTTTTTTTATGTACTTCTGTTATTATTTTTATTGAGGTATATTTTTCTCTTCATTCCCCTCTCTTACTCTCCCCTCCCCTTCTACCCTCTTCCATAGTCCCTATGCTCCCAGTTTACTCAGGAGATGTAGCGTGACAGCTGGCTAGCTTGTTGGGGTTTTTGTCCTGCCCGATACCCCAACAAGTCTGCAAGCCCCAAAGAAAACCACACACAAGACTCCATAAGATTATAAACTGATTGGCCCATTAGGTCAGGCTTCTTGTTAGCTCTTATAACTTTTGTTACCCCATTATCCTTATCTACATTAGCCACATGGCTCAGTACCTTTCTCAGCTGGGCAAGTTACACGCTGCCTCTTCCGTGGTCTGTGTAGGAATGGCGGAGGAAGCTTCCTGCTTTCCAGAATTCTCCTGTTCTCATTGCATCACCTCTACTTCCTGTCTGGTTTTCCCGTCTATACTTCCTGCCTGGCCAATCAGCGTTTTATTAAAATACATAATTAAAAGAATACAGATAATTATCCCACACCAAGGAGATCTTGTCTTTTTCTACTTCCCATGAACATTAGATCCATGTATGCCTCTCTGTGGTTCTCATTGTTGTCTACGTTTACTGGAATTGTGATTTGTAGATTCATTTTTTTTGCTTGATGTCTAAAAGACACTTATGAGTCAGTAAATATGATATTTGTCTTTCTCAGTCTGGGTTACCTCACTCAATATAGAGTTTTCTAGATCCATCCATTTGCCTGCAAATTTTAAGATGCTGTTATTTTTTTCTGCTGTGTAGTACTCCATTGTGTAAATGTACCACATTTTCCTTATCCATTCTTTGGTCACGGGACATTAAGGTTGTTTCCAGGTTCTGGCTATGACAAACAAACCTGCTGTGAACATAGCTGAGCACATGTCCTTGTGGTAAGATAGAGTATAGCTGGATCTTGAGGTTGATCTATTCCCAGCTTCCTAAGGAACCACCACACTGATTTCCACAGTGGCTATACAAATAGCAGGCTATACAAATAGTTTCTTTCAGACACTTTAGATTCCTCTGTTGAGAGTTCTCTGTTTAGGTCTATACTCCATTTTTTATTGGATTATTTGTTTTTTTGATGACCAATTTCTTGAGTTCTTTGTATATTTTGGAGATCAGACCTCTATCTGATGTGGGGTTGGTGAAGATCTTTTCCCATTCTTAGGCTGTCATTTTGTTTTATTGACTGTGTCTTTTGCTTTACAGAAGGTTTTAAGTTTCAGGAAGTTCCATTTATTAATTGTTTCTCTCAGTGTCTGTGCTGCTGAGGTTAGATTTAGGAAGTGGTCTCCTGTGTCAATGTGTTCAAGTGTACTTCCACCTTTCTCTTCTGTAAGGTTCCGTGTGGCTGACTTTATGTTGAGGTCTTTGATCCATTTGGACTTGAGTTTTGTGCTTGGTGATAGTTATGGGTCTATTTTCATTCTTCTACATGTTGATATCCAGTTATGCCAGCATCATTTGTTAAATACACATTCTTTTTACCATTTAATATTTTTTTCTTCTTTGTCAAAAATCAGGTGTTTGAAGGTGTGTGGATTAATATCTGGGTCTTCGATTTGGTTCCATTGGTCCTCCTGTCTGTTTTTATGCCAATACCAGGCTGTTTTTAGTACTGTAGTTCTGTCGTAGAGTTTGAAGTCAGGGATTGTGATGCCTCTGGAAGTTCTTTTATTGTACAGAATTGTTTTGACTACCCTGGGTTTTTTGCTTTTCCATATGAAGTTTAGTACTGTTATTTCAAGTTCTGTGAAGAATTTTTCTGGGATTTTGATGGGCATTGCATTGAATCTGTAGCTTGCTTTTGGTAAGATTGCCATTTTTACTATGTTAATTTTACCTACCCAAGAGCTTTGGAGATCTTTCCACTTTCTAGTGTCTTTTTCAATTTCTTTCTTCAAATATTTAATGTTCTTGTCATACAAGTCTTCCACTTGTTTGGTTAAGGTTACTCCAATATATTTTATGCTATTTGTGGCTATTGTGAAGGGTGATGTTTCTCTCATTTTTTCCTAGTCCATTTATCATCTGTGTACAGGAAGGCTACTGAAAGACACTTAAGGAAATGTTCCACATCCTTAGTCTTCATAGAAATGCAAATCAGAACAACTCTGAGATTCCATCTTGCACCTGTAAGAATGGCCAAGATCAAAAACACTGATGACAACTTATGCTGGAGAAGTTGTGGGTTAAAGGGAGCACTTCTGCATTGCTGGTGGGAATGCAAGCTGGTACAGCCCCTTCGAATGTCATTGTGGTGATTTCTCAGAAAATTAGGAAACAACCTTCCTCAAGACCCAGTAATACCACTTTTGGGTATATATCCAAAGGATGCCCAATCATGCCACAAGGACTTGTGCTCAACTTTGCTTATAGCAGCTTTGTTTGTCATAGCCAGAACATGAAAACAACCTAAATGCCCCTTGACCAAAGAATGGATAAGGAAAATGTAGTACATTTATACAATGGAGTACTACACAGCAGAAAAAAATAGCAACACCTTGAATTTTGCAGGCAAATGGATGGAGCTAGAAAACATCATTTTGAGTGAGGTAATCTAGACACAGAAAGACAAGTATTACATGTACTCATGCATAAGTGGTTTTTAAACATAAAGCAAAGAAAACCAGCCCACAAATTACAATTCCAGAGAACTTAGACAACAATGAGAACACTAAGAGACTTACATAGATCTAATCTATATGGGAAGTAGAAAAAGACAAGTTTTCCTGAGTAAATTGGGAGTATGGAGACCTTAGAGGAGGGTTGAAGGGAAAGGGGAGAGGCAGGGAGGGGAGCAGAAAAAAATGTAGAGCTCAATAAAAATCAATAAAAATAATAACCCCCCCAAAACAAATAACAGGCCCACTAGCAATGGATAAATGTTTCTATTACTTACATCCTCATCAACATGAACTGTCATTTTTAAAAAGTTGATCTTAGCCATTCTGAGCGGTTTAAGATGAAATCTCAAAGTAGCTTTGATTTATATTTCCCTCATGACTAAGGATGTTGAGCATTTCTGTGATTCTCAGCCATGTGTTTTTCATTGTGTGATAACCCTCTGTTTAGATCTGCACCCCATTTTTAATTGAATTGTTTGATTTCTTGATGTTCATTTTTTAGTTATTTCTGTGTTTTGGATATCAGCCTTATATCAGATGTGTAGTTGGTAAAATTCTTTCCCATTCTGTAAGCTGCTTCTTTGTCCCAGTGATGGCATCCTTTGCCATGAAAAGGTTTTTCTGTTTCATGAGGTCCCATTTTTTGTCGACTTTAGTTCCTGTACTAATGGTGTTCTATTCAGAACGTTCTCCTGTGCCAATGAGTTCAAGACCACCCACCAACTTTCTCTTCTATTACAGCCAGTTCTTGTAAGAGTGAGTTGTTATAGAAACACTAGTTGATGGGTCAGTGAGTTGGTTAAGACAGTGAAGGGGACAGACAACCTGAGTTTGTGACTCACCTGAGACTCACACAGAGGAGGAGAGAACTGACAATCACAAGTTGTCTTCTAATGACCACACACATGCTTTCCCCTCACACACAAATAAAAAGTCATTGATGTAGTTCCTTCTTCTTGCTGTTTTTCTTCTTCTCTTTCTCTTCCTCTTCCCCATTCTCTCCCCCTCCTCTCTTTCCTGCTTGTCCTTTCCCCTCCTCCTCTTTCTGTTACTCTTTTTGTGTGTTTAACTTTTCAGACGAGGTCTTGTTCTATAATCCAGGCTGTGGAACTCACTCTGTAGTCCAAGCTGAGTTTGAACTAGAGGCAGTTGCCCTGCCTCCCCCTCCCCAGTGCTAGGATTACAGGCATGAGCCACCAGCCCCGGCTTGATTCTTTCCTCAACACCTCCTTGGTCGAGGTGGTAGAGTAAAAAGACAGAAATCAAAAAAAACCAAAAGACAGAGATCATCCAAGTATACACATCATACAATACCTGTAAGCGTGGCAAGAAGTTCTCATGCATGAGGGTGAGGACAGGCCACTGTGCTTTGGGAGGCGCAATGAAATAGCTGTGGCACACTGCTAAGGACTAGTGTTTGTAACATGAGGGGGCCTGCTTGTTGGGGTTTATGTTCTGCCCAGTTCCCCAAAACTGGCAAGCCCCAAAGAAAAGCACACAGAGTCTACATTAGGATATAAACTGATTGGCCCATTAGCTCAGTCTTCTTATTAGCTCTTGTAGTTTATATTAATCCATTATTCTCATCTATGTTAGCCACGTGACTCAGTACCTTTTCCAGCAGGGCAGGTTACATCTTGCTTCTCTGTGGTCTGGGTAGGAATGGGAGCAATGGGCTTCCTCCTGTTCTCATCGCCCCACTCCTACTTCCTGTCTTGTCCCACCTATACTTCCTGCCTGGCCAATCAGCATTTATTTAAAATATAATTGACAGAATACAGACAATTCTTCCACACCAAGTGTTATAGAATTTGCATGAGAGTTTTGGGTGAATCGGCTATTCAGTGAATTTAACATTCAACAATTTGTGTTTTGGAGAATTAACTTTCTTTCAATCGACTTTTGGCCAATCTGCTACAGTCCACAGCTTCTATCCCGAGTGGCTGATTAAGGAGCTTCTTGTGAACAGCATTCTACAGTCCCTGCAAAGGATTCTTGCTGATGCAATTTGTACCTACCTCTTTAAATAGCCAGTTTGGCTGTCTCATTTGTTCATCCTCTTGCTTCCTGTTTCAGTTTAGCTTCACCTTTAGTCTCCCTGGTGAGAGCACTCACCTCTGGCCTCTGTTATGCAAACACTTTCCCAAGAATCTGAGGTCATGTGACCCATCCCCCCCATAATCTGAAGTCATGTGACCCCTATCTCATGTGAACCCTTTCCTGTAAATCTGGGCTCCTTCCCTGTGAATCTGAGGTCATGTGACCCCTTCCCTGTGAATCTAGATCTCATGCGAACCCTTCCTTGTGAATCTGGGGTTCTTCCCTGTGAATCTGAGGTCATGTGACCCCTTCCCTGTGAAATCTTGTGTCTGTGACATAGAGGTCTTGCCTCTTTCAGGGAAGACTCAGAATTTGTGTTCGTGTGTGTATGTGTGTGTGTGTGTGTATGTGTGTGTGTGTATGTGTGTGTGGGTGCAAGCGCACATGTATGTATGTGAGTATATGCAAGAGAGTGTGTATGTGAGTGCGTATGTATGTGTAGATATGTATGTGTGTATGTGGAAGAACGTGGACATGCACATGTTTGTGTGTATATGTGTGTGGGCCAGAATTGATGCTGAGTGTCTTTCCCTGTCACTCTCCTCCTTATTTCCTGAGACAGGTTTCTCACTGAGCCTAGAGCGCATTGATATGGTTGGACAGTGAGCCTCCGGAATACTCTTATCTCTGCCTCGCCAGTGCTGAGGTTACAGATCCTTGCCACTATGCCTATCTTTTTTTGTGGGTTTTGGGGACTGAATATAAATCCCAATGCTGGAAGTCAAGTAGTCTACCAATTGAGCCATCCCTAGCCCCCAGAGTTGGAATGTTAAAGAGAGAGTTTCACTGCCTTGAGCTATGAGGTCACACTGACCCTTTTACGGAGCAAGCAGTCTTTCTCAGAGTCTGGGAGCATGCTGCCTTTGATTGACATTTAGGTTCTCACCTACTGCAGTCTCCCAATCTAGGCTGTCACTTCCTCTCCTTTGCCCTCCACAACCTACCTCATCCTGCAGTGGTATCTGAGCTCTTTCTCCTAGCTATGATAAAATATCCTGTCAAAAGCAGCTTAAGCCAGACAGGCTTTATTTTTGCCACAGTTCAAAGTTAGCCCATCATGGCGGGGAAGTTAACGCTGCAGGAGCTGGCAGGAGCTGGCAGGAGCTGATTGCATTAAATCCACATCGCAGAAAAAAGGGGTGTGGCTGCAGCATCGGTCCTTCTTCATCCATGCAGTCCAGGGTCCCTGTCAGGGACTGTTGCCACAGGAATGCAACCCCAGGCATGGTCTGAGGAGGCCATCTTCCAGGTGAGTCTAGATTCTGCCAAATGAACAACACCACAGGTAAGAGCAGGTAAGAAGTGTTATGCTCAAATCCGCAAAGTTTCCCAAAAGCCAACAAGAAGACAGAGTCCATATGTAAAAGCAAAGAGCCTTTATTTTATCCAAGTTTGCAAACTCGATCTCCCCGCATGTCCAACATATTGAAATAAATGGAGAGTCCCGAGCTCAGTTAGAGTAGGGTTTTATAATAGTAAAGGTGGGGGTGAAGGGTTTCTGAGGTTCAGGACCCCGATTGGCTGACATTTGTCTAGGGGTGTCCTGGTGAGTGTGTGCTGGTAGGTGGTCCTATCTACAGTGGCTGGAACGTTAGGCATTTCCTTTGGATGGTCTGTTTTTGAATGGTGCTCAGGTAATCTCAGCTTGTGGTTCTTTCTGCAACCAGGTATTGCTTCAGGGTAAACTACTGAGACTCAGGCCTCTATTAAATTTATCAATGGCTGAGTCCTACTCTGACAGGTGATAATGGTTGGAAGTAAAGAATTTCCTTTGGGTGATCTGTTCTTTATGGCTGACTCCTACATGAAGCAGGTGCTCTGTCCCTTGGGGATCCCCCTACCCCTGCCCTGGCCTTTGTCAATGTGGCCTTTGCAGGCAGCCACTGATCTGCTGCTGAGGTTTTTGACAGCGGCTTGTCTGGGTCCCTCCTCTCCCTCCTCTCCCTGCTGTACTGAAGTAGGTTTGAGGACTGTGTAAAGAAAGCCTTTGGGGACTTGTGGGTACCTGTGGGTACCTGTGGGGAGGTAGCTGTTCTCTCCATGCTGCTCCAATGCCTCTGGAGCACCACGCCTTCTGGGCTTCCCTCCTTTGTGACTTACCCTGGTAAAGTGCAGACAAACTGAGTTTACAGATCTGCTCCATTCAATATGTATTGACTGCATGCCCAGCTCTGTGCTCCACGCTGGGAGGGACACAAAGAAAAGCTAACTGTTGCAACCCAAGGAAGTGTAGCATGCTCAGCGGGGGCATGAGATTAGTGCATGTGCTGGGACTCAGGCACACAGAACAGGAATCGATTCAGAGCTGTAAGCGAATGGATAACAGCATTGATGATTCTGAGAAGATTCTGCAGGGAGGTGTGCAGGGACCACAGAAATCTGGCTGGAGGAGAGGTATTGGGTTCAAGCTGGGTCTTGTGACTCATGGAAAAGATTTGGGCATAATGGAGAGGAAGAAGGGCCAACAGGGAAGGGGAGGATGGAAAACGATCCTGCAGAGTACTGGCCAGGACAGTGATGGGTAGGAACGGGCCAGTGGACAGAGGCCAGTTTGAACCCGTGGAAGTTGTTCTTCACAATAGCTTGGCAGTAGAGATGATTTCATTTGAAAATGGGTCATCACCATCATCATTATTTTCAAATTTTGGTAGCATTTGAACACAATTAGGATAAATTATAACAATTTATCTGTCCTTGAAGTTTTTTCGACAGCTTTTATATACAAATTTTATTTTCTCTTGTATTTGTTCCTGTGTATTTAAAGTAAAATTTATGTGTGTGTATGCTCATGAGTGAGTAAATGTGTGTGTGTGTGTGTGTGTGTGTGAGAGAGAGAGAGAGAGAGAGAGAGAGAGAGACAGAGAGAGAGAGAGAGAAGAGTGGGTATGTGGGTCAGAGGTCAACCTCTGGTGGTACATTCTTCAGGCCCCATCCATGTTGTTTCAGATGTAGGGTCTCTCACCGGACTGGAGTTGCCAAGCTAGCTCCAGGTTAGACTGGCTAGTCAGTGAGTTCCAGGAACCCACCTGCCTTTGCTTCGCCAGTTCTGTGGTTAGAGGCATACATCACCATGCCTGGCTTTTTTATGTGGTTTCTAGGGTTTGTACTCAGACCCCTGTGCTTGTGTTGTAAGTAGTTTACTGACTGAGCTCTCTCTCCAGGTCTCAAGGGGGATTTCTACTGTTTATTTCTCCATCCGTGCTTCTCATGCCAGGATGGTCTGGGCCACTGTAAATGTCTAAGAGGGTTCGTGGGAAGCGTCGATTAGACCCAGTAGCTTGGGAGAGAAAGCCTGAGTCAGTGGAGTCTAAGGAACGTCAGTGATTGCCTCAGAGTGGGTGGCACTGTCTATAATTTCACAGGAATGGACGTATTTGCGAAAGGAAAAATTCAGTAATAACCAGAACCCAAACAGCAAAAGAAAATTCTCAGGAAATTTTCAGCATTTGGATTTTCTTGTCTTAAGATGTTGAATTCATCTGAAGCCGATTAGGCCTGCTCTGCTGCCCTGGGCACACTGGCAGTTTTGTCTACCATTTGAGGGATTTAAAGCTTACATTCTGGCCAGCCTGCTGCCAACCAAGACTCTGGTCCTGATGGTCAGCTGGAGTGAGCAGCCAGGCCTGGGCAAAGCAGACTGCGACATCCCTGATGTTATCTGAGAGGTGTGGAGGTTTTTCTGCTCAGTCTCAGCAGGATCAAACCATGCCTGCTTGAGATGCCTGCATTAGCATCACCGGGGAATTTTCCAAATTGATGAGATTCAGATCCATTAGTATTCTAGGCGTAGGTTTCTTTGAGGCTGCCAAGAGCTCGTTTAAAGAGCCTAGATGGTTCCAGGTTCAGCGGAAGACTATTAAAAAACGAACTGAAGAAAGACAGAGGAAGACCTGACCCTGGCCTTTGTTTTCCATATAAATGTGCACCCTGCAAGCATGAACACAAATATGTACACACATACCAACACAGACATAGAACACACACATGTACACCCATGACACGAATATGTACACATACACAATAATAAACATGAATATGTATATTACACAATATACACCATGAACATGGATATGTACACACATACCCAAGAGCATAAATGTGCCCCTTTACACTCTTGAACATGAATGTGTACATACACCCCCCCACACACACCCACACATACATACAGTGACCTAGAGGATTCTGTTGTGCAGTCAGGGATGAGAATCACTGTGACATTATCTTCCTTCTTGGTCTTTCACTTTCTCCATTGGATCAAACCATGCTGCATTTGGGAAGGCATGTGTTGCAGAGATCTTTACACAGAATTTTCTAGCCCAACATGCAGGTCTTGGGGTCCTACTCTCCAGTAACTTTATCACAGCCTATGGGTATCTGACCCATGAATCTGAACTTTGGTCAGCTCCTTAGTAATTCTCTGGTATTGTCTTTGACAGTCTGAGAGCCAAGTCTTGTCTTTTCGTAATGTGTGTCTATACACATGCATATGTGTGTATGAGCATGTACAGGCAAGAGAAAGACTTTGTGTCAGTCTTCAGAAGGCCATCCACCTCCTCTGAGGTAGTGTTTCTCATTGGTCTACAACTCACCAGCTAGGCTAGATTGGTCAGCAAACCCCAGGGATCCTCCTGTCTTCTCTAGTGCTGGGATTATTAGTGCAAGAAACCTTGCCAGACACTGTTACATGTGCTCTGAATGTTGACTCTCAGGTTTCCACAGTTTCATATGCTAACAGCAGACACACTCCCAGCCTCACAGTCTTGCCAATTAACCGGTTTCTCCGACCTTTCACGTTTACTCCATTTCTATACCAGTGTCGCAGTCCTTTATGGGCTTAGACTTTCTTTATTTGAAAGAAATTTGTCTTTTCCTTATTATTGTTTATGTGTACAGGTGTGTGTGGTGGCTGTGGAGGCCAGAAGAGGCTTTGGATTCCCTGGATCTGGAATTGAAGGCATTTGTGGGCTGCCCTGACTTGGGGGCTGGGAACAAAACATGCCCTTTGCAACAACAGCAGTGCTTTCAACTACTGAGCCGTCTCTCCAGTTCAGGGACCAAGCATTTCTAAAGCCCGGTTTTCAGGGGGCACCAACCTTCTGTTAGGACAGAGAATAAAACAGGATATAGACTGTGTATATTGGTATGGTGGTTTGAATGGGAATGGTCCCCATAGGCTCATAGATTTGAATGCTTAGTCACTAGGGAGTGGCTCTACTTGACAGGGATTAGGAGGTGTGGTCTTATTGGAGTAGGCATGGCCTTGCTGGAGGAAGTGTGTCACTGGGGGGAGGGGCTTTGGGGTCCCAGTGGCACTCTCTCTCTTCCTGTTCAGCTGCCACTCCAGTGGCTTGTCTGCCTACATGCCACCATGCTTCCCACCATGGTGGAAATGGACTAAATCTCTGAAACTGTAAGCCAGCCCCAACTAAGTGCTTTCCTTTATACGTGTTGCTGTGGTCGTGGTGTCTTTGCACAGCAATAGATCACTGACTAAAACATTCAGGTAGAAAGATAAGCTTTTTTTATGTTAATGTACTTCTTTTATAATTGAAGGCATTGCAGGTTTATATATTCTCACTCTAAAGGTACTACTAGGACAGAGGAGTGGTCAATGGAAAAGTCCTTTCCTAGATGAACAAAGCCCCAGGGCCAATCAGCAACAGCTGGGGGAAGAAAGGGAAAGCAAAACCCATGAGCAGGGTGTGGCAGAATCTGTCTGGGGAGGGAGCTGGGAGGATCAGGACTCAAGGCCATTCTTAGTTACTCTGTGAGTTCAAGGACAGGCTGGTCTACGTGGGACCCTTCCTTAAAAAACGAATGAACAGACAAGCAAGCCATGTGTGCCTACAAACTTAGAAAACACAGAAAAGAAGAAACTGGACCAATAAAAATCCCTGATCGTCCCTCAGTGTGATGGTAACTCTTGATAATCGAATGCACGCCCTTTTGATTTTCTTTTCTCAATGCACAGAACTTTAAAGCCTTTGCAATCACACTGTTGAGGAAATTGGATATTGCAGGGTTTGTTTTCACAGGTGGACTGAGTTATTGGATTCCATTTAACAAGGGAACCCGTGGACTTTGGCTGTTGTGTTGGGACTGTTTTCTTCTTAGGAAGGCACGGAGCTGCTCATGCTTCAGTTCCCATTAAATATTGGAAGTTGGTTTGGGGATGAGAGGCTTTTCAGTGAGAAGACCCCCTTGTCAGTGCAGTGAACGAGATGCAGCCAGGTAGGTAAAGCTAATGGTTGGTTCCATGTCTCCAGATCCATGTTTGTTAAAATTGTTATTTTTTCACTTAATCTAAAAAAAACAGATTGGTCAGGGGAAACTGGTATTGCCAGCTTAAGATGTAAAATGACCTTGCTTGCCATGAGTTAATTTAAACCATTGATCTATACATCTAATAATAGAGTCCCATATGTGTGTGTGTGCGTGTGTGCGTGTGCGTGTGTGTGTGTGTGTGTGTGTGTGTGTGTGTGTGTGTATGAATTCAGATGTTCAGTGACATATTCACAGAGGCAAGGTACCTGGAAAAAGCTCCCCACAGTGACAAACGTCAAACTGACAGGCTTTATTACCTGCTCATGTTATATGACCACAGTGGCTTGCCAGAGGGCCTCTGACATTCCTCTTTCCTTGGGACCTGTTTGCTGAAGATGAAAGTTGGAGAAACATCCTGGATATCAAATACTGATGTATATGTATATACATACATACACATATTTTATGGCTCTGCCACCCTTGAGGGGTAGGTTTTAATCCCCACTGCACTTGGGAGCAGAGGCTGAACTCCAAGGTAGTGAACACTGCTTGCTGCACCCCTTCACGGGTCTCTAGCAGACTCAGGCCTCACACAGGTCAAGCCTTGTTCTGCAGCTACAGTTCATTCACTACCATGCCTTTGTTTTATTTCTAAGGAAATTGCTGAGGTGTTTTAAATGCACATGTGTGTAAGTGCATGCATGTGTGTGGGTACATGTGGATGCCAGAGAATAATTTAACATGCTATTCTCAGGAATAACACCCACCCACTTTGAAACAGGACCTCTCACTGTCCTGGAACTCACCAATTAGCTTAGGCTCCCTGGGCAGCGAGCCGCAGGGTGTGCCTGTCTCTGCCTCCCCAGTGCTGGGACTATAAGCACTATTGCCACGCTTGGGGTCTTCACAAGCGTTCTTGGTGCCGGTATCAGATTCAGCCCTCATGCTCAGTGGCAAGTGCTTTATGATGAGAGATCTTCTTAGTTCATGAATGCAATGCAAGCAAAGGCCAGAAGAGGGCATCAGATGCCCTGGGAAGGAGTTGGAGAAGGTTGTGCTACCTCCTCAGCCCTGCTAAGCCTTTTAAAACTTGTGCACATTTCTCCCAGATGTCGATACCTTTTCATGTGAGTGCTAGGATAAAACTCAGATCTTCTGCAAGAGCAACAAGTGTTCACAACCGCTGAGCCATCTTCCAGCCCTTAATGAAGCTCCTCTGTGGGTTTGAAAGGGAAGCCTCATCTACATTAGTGCTAGTTTCTGCCTGAAGCTCTCCATCCTGCCGGTAGACCTGATCCCGTGTGTCTCAAGGTCCTGTCTCCAAACAAGCCTCATTCCCAACAGGTAACAATATATGTCAGCTTCCCTTCCAAGGCCAACGCCACTCCATTATCACACCGTCCTGCTTTCAATTCTCACAGATTTCACGGATGAATGAGACTGTTATGTGACCATTTCCTCAGGAAATCTGATTATGTTTCCCAGGCCAGGACTTGGACAGTTAGATGATAAAGAAAAAGCCAAAAACATCCATGAGAGCTAAAATGCTGGGAACCACCAAGGAGAATCTGCCTGTTCATTACCTCCCTGACTAAGCTGTGACCTGAAAGCCACTCCCAGCTACCAAAGCCCGAACCATATCATTCTAACTGAAAAGTCTCGGATTCAGAGCTCAAGCTCCCCCAACCCCCAAACGAATGTCCTCTGGGGCATGGTAATCACTAGAAGATGACAGACATGGTGGGGACTCTAGGAGAGTTCAGGCCCACATTGGAAAAGAATGTGTGGTCAGTTTATGTCTAAGAAGAAAGGGGGTCTCCACACCACAGGACCAATGAGCGACCCACAGTCCCTGCTTCAGTTAGGCCGTCTCTGAGCAGCTAGGAAGGTGGGGAGGGCGAGAGGCAGACAAGGAGTTGCTTTACTTCTGGAAAACAAATTTAACCAAAATGAGGGAACTTTATAAAGCGGTGTGGTTTTGCCTAACACCAGTAAGCACCCTTGCCTCGGATCTCCTTTCTCATTTGAGGATTCCTCATGATTTTTGATAAAGTAGCATTCGTAATTACATGAAAAGATACTGAGATCTGGCATGACCATGATCAGAGGGAGAGCAAGGTTTAAAACACCCAGTAGGACTGAGGAGATCACTCAGTCATAAAGCACTTGCTACCCGAGCATGAGGGCTGAATTCGATACCGCTACCCCCGGGCATGGCAATAGTGTGTACAGTCCCAGCACTGGGGAGGCAGAGACAGGCACACCCTGCGGCTCACTGTCCAGGTAGCCTAAGCTAATTGGTGAGTTCCAGGACAGTGAGAGGTCCTGTTTCAAAGTGGGTGGGTGTTATTCCTGAGACCATGCCAAGTTATTCTCTGGCTTGTTATTGCCAAATGTGCATATTTCTTTTTCTTTTAAAAAGTGGAAATAAGAGAGAAAGAGAGAGCTAGTTCCCACAATAGGGGCAGTGGTGTTGGTGGGAGACAGAGGAACTTCTTTAGAGAAGTGCCCCAGGGCGGCCTTTGTTGGGTTCACGGGGTTGCGCAAAGTCTAGTAAACCAGAAGCAAACTTTATTCCAGGAAAAAATAAAAAATTAAAAAAATAAATCTCTACAGGGAACAAAAAGCTTATTGTAAAGCTGTGGCAAAGGACAGCTTCTGAACCCTCCCTTTTAATAGTAAGGACTAGGCAATAACAAAGGAATTTTACAATCTTGAGCTGAAACTTAGACACAAATTGCCCGTCTTTGCAATTTCCTTTAACAGGGTTTTTCCAGTTAAACTAGTGTTTGTATTTAGCCCATTGTTTCTCTCTGGTATTTGCTGATTTTGTTTATGGGACAATATAAAACCAAAAAGTCAAAGGTCATGTACATCCCATCATTTAAGAGTTAACTTAGCTCACATCAATTGCTGGTCATGAGTGGCCAGGGGGTTTATCTTAGGGCTAACTCTCAGTTTGCAGAGGGATGTTTCAGCCTTGGAAGCAGAGTAGCCAGTTGTAAAACAGAACAACCCACTGTTAATACTTAATCCTTAAGCTGCTGAGAAGGCTGCTGACAGTCTCCTCTCGTTCTCCTATGAATACAACTTTACATTTCTTTATTTCTATGTTCTCATTTCTGGAATCTACATTTCTATATTCTTATTCTTGGACTCTTCAGCCTTCAGAGAAAGTCCCTAAACAAAGGAAATTCCTGGCTTTTTGATCTTTCATGGGGAGGTAGAAAGTTTAGCATCATGTGATTTGGTTCAGCATAACATACTTGACAGAGAGGATGGAAGAGCCAGGTATCATATACTTAGAACTGTCAAGTCATGGCAGTGTTTGTCGTAGTTAGGGCTTCTGTCACTGTGCTGAAGCGCTGTGACCAAGAGCAAGTTGGGAAGGAAAGGGTTTATTTGATTTATTCTTCCACATCCTAGTGCATCATCGGAGGAAGTCAGATAGGAACTCAAGCAAAACAGGCACCTGGATGCAGGAACTGATTCTGAGGCCATGGAGGGGTGCTGCTTACTGCTTTGCTCTGCTCAGAACCAGCAGTCCAGAGGTGGTCCCACCTTCAATGGGCTGGGCCCTTCCACAGCAATCACTGAGAAAACACCTTATAGGCTTTACCTACAGCCTGATCTTATGGAGGTAGTTTCTCAATGGAGGCTTCTTCTCCACTGACTCTAGCTTATGCCAACTTGACATCAAACTAGCCAGTGCACTCTCTCTACAGGGAGGTGTGACCTGAGTTTATCACCTGTGCAATCCGTCTCCTTAGAGTGGCTGGTTTCTTAAAGGGCAGGTCTAACAGTCACCAGCAGCTGGGGGAAGAAGAAAGGATTGAACTGGCTGGTCAACAGGTGTTAGGACGCAATCCTATTGGGGAAGTGAGTTTGGAGGTTCTGTCGCATAGTAGGGGACTCCAGCTGGACATGGTGTATTTGTGTTTGTGGAACAAGAAAGAGGGCTTGGGAATGTTTTACTATACTGAAATGATGACCATTATGGTAGATGGCTGTGCTCACTCTGATTTGAACACTACATAATGTACTCATGCATGAAAACATTATACGGCACCCTGTGGTGCTCTAACTGTTCTCTTCCAAACATAGCATGGCCATCCCATTGTCATTAAGGAGTAGAGATTTGTTGGCCCTGTAGTCAATGACAACTAATTGAGCAGAACAGTACAGCGATGACTAAGTTCATGGTAATGGGTATGGAGCTATTGACACTCTCTAATGGAAGGAGGGAGGGGAGGGTCACAGGACCCTCACCAAAGTTCTTGCTCCCTCTGGTCTTCCCCCAGCTTCAAGCAATCTTGGGAGTATGTAGGGATAGTATGTAGGATGTAGGATGCAGAAAACACCCTACATGCATTTTCTCAGCGAGGGTGTAGGAAGTAGAAGGATAACAGAGTGGCATTTATGATGCAGCTGCTGGGAAGCTGGGACTTTGCAGTGTTGAGGCTGTTTTGCGCCTGTAGGTAGCCCTTCACACACACTCTGTACACAAGCCCAGTAGAGCCACGAGTCTGCAAGTTGGATTTTGGTGAAACGGTTATGATCTGTCATCATTGTCTCATCCGGGGTGAGTAGATTCTTGTTCTTATTATCCAAGGAGAAATGAACACAGCACATCCTGTCCTTGATATGCTGGCTAGTTTCATGTCAGCTTAACTCAAGCTTGAGTCATTTTGGAAGAGGAAGCCTCAAATGAGAAAAGGCCTCTACCAGACTGGCCTTTAAGCAAGCCTATGATGCATTCCCCTGATTGAAGGTTGACGTGGGAGAGCCCAGTACACTGTGGATGAGGCCATTTCTGGGCCGGCGGTTCTGGGTTCTATAAGAAATCAAGCTGAGCAAGTCAGTAAGCAGTGCCTCTCCATGGCCCCTGAATCAGCTCCTCCCTCCAGGTTCCTGCTTTGAATTCCTGCTTTCAGTTCCCTCCGAGACAGAGCGAGAGCTGAGAGTTGTAGAATGAAGTGAACCCCTTTCTTTCCAAGTTATTTTGGTCATGCTGTTTCAACACAGCAACAGAAACCCTAACAAAGACACCTGTGTGCCATTTTATGTGTCAATTGAAAAATAAAATAAAAGAGAATCCCACACTCATTCCATGCCTGAATATCATGTCTACAGGGCCTAGTAACCATGCAGCAGATGGCATGAAGCCTGAGGGACAGCTTTACGTCTGTAGTCAGATTCGTAGGTATCCAGGGGGCCCTCACTAGGTATCAGCCCATGACCCTTGCCACGGACCTAGCTATTATTGTGAGATGGAGAATCACTGTGGCTCTCAGGAAATTAATAGTTTTAGGAACATCTGAAAATTCAATGGTTTCAAGCACTTTAGAGAATGTCTAGTGTACTAAACTTAGGACTCAAGAAGCAAATGAAACTCACAAAACTCAGGAAATAAACAAACCCCAGAAATCTCAGGAAGCTCCTGATGGCAGGTTCACAAGGCTCCTTCCCTAAGCTCTCTGAGCAGCACCGGTTGCTGGAGTAAAGAGACATTCTGAGCAGCAGAGCTGCCCGTAAATGGTGATGCCACTGCCTTTCCATGTCTGTGCTCTTGTAAGCAATGCCATTCTATACTCCTAAGTTAGACTGGGGTGGGGTTGTGCCTTTGGTCTGCTGTGGTGCCTTGCTTCATCTGAATACACATTTGTTCACGTTTGCCCAGCAAATGTCACCAATGGCAGATCTGCCCAAGCAGGAATTCTGGAGGCAGGACTTACAGGGATGTCCAGACCAGTGTTTCAGGTGATTCTGGTGCAGGCTCACACTGTGTAAAAGGAAGAGGTCATCTTCAGGTTCAGTCAGAGAAACAGCGGGTGGAGACCTGGTGGCTGCTCTTTCTTTCACTGGCATGTGAAATGTCACTGTGGAAGACATGTCAATGAATCAGTGTGGAAGAGAAGCTTGGTCTTGGGTAAATTTTTCACTCTGTATTGCGTGTATCCATATCTGTATCATATACACAGTAAAGTGCCTTTTATATAACATATCATATGTTAGAATAACATACAATGCACATTACGTATTATAGTTACACAGTCACACATATTCATACACATATGTATCCAGATGTGTTGGCTGATATTCATTGTCACCTTGGAAGGATCTAGAACCACTGGACAGACAAGCCTCTGGGTATGTCTGTGGAGAATTTTTCTTAATATTCTATATATAATTTTATTTTATTTTTAAATTGATTTTATTGAGCTCTACATTTCCTCCCCTCCCCTTCTACACTCTCCCATGGTCCCCATGTTCCCAATTTACTCAGGAGATCTTGTCTTTTTCTACTTCCTTAGTAGATTAGATCTGTGTATGTCTCTCTTAGGGTCCTCATTGTTGTCTAGGTCCTCTGGGATTGAGATTTAGTTGCAGTGGAAAGACACACCTTAGCCATTGGTGGCACTGTTCTGCAGGCTGTGGTCCCAGACGGAGTGAAAGGAGAAACAAGCTGGGAAGCAGTGCGTCTGTCTGCCTCGACTTCTGACTGTGGGTGCAGTGTAGCTGCTGCTCGAGCTCCTGCCACTGTGATCTCCCCACTGTGATGAACTGCACCCTTGAACTCTCAGCCAAAACAAATTCTTCCTTTCTTACATCATTATGGCCAGGTATTTGATCATCACAATAAGAAAAGCAGTGGCAGGTGTATGTGTAGATGCATGTATGCTGCATAGAGTTATTCTGTAGACCCGTGTATGTGCTGTGGATATACATGTGCCACGTAGAGTTATTCTGTAGACCCGTGTATGTGCTGTGGATGTACATGTGCCTCGTAGTTATTGTATAGACCCATGAATGTGCTGTGGATGTACATGTGCTACATAGAGTCATTCTATAGACTTGTGTATGTGCTGTGGATGTACATGTGCCTTATAGTTATTCTATACGACTGTGTATGTGCTTAGATAAAGACTCTCCTTGTCTAAATTTCAGCCAGGCTCCTATCTCAATTAGCCCTGACATTGTCCTTTGTCCTTGGCCTGTCTAGTCTAGTTTTAGCAAGGGCATTGCTGGAACAGTTATTTGAGAAGCCTCTATCATGGCTATCTGACCACCCTAGTCTGTCTTCAACAGGAATTCTGTGCAGGTGCTTTGGCCAGAGTTCCCGCTGCCCTGGTATTTCCTATCAGTGGCACTCTACCTACAGGCTCCTGGCTTGCGGTTTACTATGAATCTCTGCTTCGCCTTGTTGTGTTTGGAGTAGAGTCCGGGTTCCCTTTCCCGTAGAGAAACTCCAGTGCTGTAGTCTTTTCTTGAATAAGGTCTTCCTATTTTTAAAAGCCATAAATTAAATCTGTGTGTGTGTGTGTGTGTGTGTGTGCGTGCGTGCATGTGTGTGTGTGTAGTCACAGTCTTCCAACACTAAAGCTAAACATATGTGTATTTTCTTGGTTTATAATTTGTATTTATTTTATTCTCAGCAGAGTTAAACACTTTCCTATGTTCATTAATTAATTACAATTCCCTGTTCTACACTGCTCACATGTTTTTGATTTTTATCAGCTTTTATCAATTTAATATTTAACTAATTAACCATTAGTTAATATTAAAATATTAAATGAAGAAAATGCTTCATTTTTTCCATATGTGTTTTCAGTAGGTAGTGTTCAGTTTTCTTTTCTGAGATCAAAGTTTCCTTCCTTTTTGTGTACTTATCACATAGCTGCTTCTGTTTTCACATGACTGACACCTCCTTAAATATTTACTGCTTTAATCTATTTATTTAATTTTCAGATTCTCTACCTTCCTGGCTTTTATTGTGACAGGTAAGTAAAACCTTGAAAACATGTAACCTCACAGCATAGTAAGTGGTTCTTAGTGTAAGGAACTTCTTCAGAAAGTCAATACCGTGTGATGCAAATGAAGTCTTCCAGTGTGTGGGATTTGTGGGTTTGCATATTGTATTCACTTTCACGCTTAGAGCATGCATGGAGAGTTACCTGGATGTTAGAAGCGTCCTGACTGCTAGTATCTGTCTCAAATGGTGACACTGATGCCGTCCCCTTGACATCAGACTTGAGATACACTACATGCTAAGAGACTGGACCTCAAAGCAGAGTTCATAATGCAGCTTAAGACCACTCAAGAGTGCTCTATATTCATAGATCGGTGTTGTCCTATCGTCATCAGAGAGGCTTTCTCCGGCAGCAGATGGAGTGGGTGTAGAGACCCACTGCCAGACCTTCTGCTATGTGGAGGGAGAGTCTAAACTGGAGGTCTCCATTGGATCCCTCCCCTTGGAACTCATGGGAAGAGGGGGCTCCATGGAAGAGAGGCCATATAGGAGCTGGAGGGGATGGAGGACACCAGGAGAACATGGCCCACTGAATCAACCGAGCAGGGCTCACATGGGCTCAAAGAGACAGAAACGGCAAGCAAGGAGCCTGTGTGGTCCTGCACCAGGTTCTTTGTGAATATGTTATGGCTGTTAGCTTGGTGTTCTTGCGAGTCTTCTAACAGTGGGAGCAGTGTACGTCTGACTCTTGTACCTGCTCTTAAGACTCCTTTCCTGCTACTGGGTTGCTGTGTCCAGCCTAAACATGAAGGATTTTGCCTTGTCTTATGGTATCTTGCTTTGTCCTGGTTGGCATGATCTTTTCTGATGAGGAAACGAGTGGGGGCTGGGTTTGGATGAGAGGGGAGTTGTGGTGGGAGCTAGGAGGAGTGGAGGGAGTGGAAATTATGGTTGGGATGTACTGTATGAGAAAAGAATATGTTTTCAATGAAAAAAGTTCACAAAAACAAAAACCAAACAAACAACAAAAAAGACTCAAGACTGTTATTCTGCTCTGTATTCAGCCTATTGTTTAATCTGATTTTAAGAGGACAATTTACTCAGGAGATCTTGTCTTTTTCAACTACCCATGTAGATTATATCTATGTATGTCTCCCTTAGGGTCCTCATTGTTGTCTAGTTTCTCTGGGATTGTGATTTATGGGCTGGTTTTCTTTGATTTATGTTTAAAAATCACTTATGAGTGAGTACATGTGATAATTGTCTTTCTGGGTCTGGGTTACCCCACTCAAAATGATGTTTTCTAGCTCCATTCATTTGCCTGCAAAATTTAAGATGTTGTTTTTTTTTTCTGATGTGTAGTACTCCATTGTGTAAATGTACCACATTTTCCCTATTCATTCTTCGGTGGAGGGGCATTTAGGTTGTTTCTAGGTTCTGGCTATGACAAACAGTACTGCTATGAACATAGTTGAGCACAAGTCCTTGTCGCATGATTGAACATCCTTTGGACATATACCCAAAAGTGGTATTACTGGATCTTGAGGAAGGTTGTTTCCTAATTTTCTGAGAAATCACCACACTGACATCCAAAGGTGCTGTACTAGATTGAACTCCAATCAGCAATGAAGAAGTGTTCCTTTTTCCCCACAACTTCTCCAGCATAAGTTGTCATCAATGTTTTTGATCTTGGCCATTCTTACAGGTGTAAGACGGAATCTCAGAGTTGTTTTGATTTGCATTTCTCTGATGACTAGGGATGTTGAACATTTCCTTAAGTATATTTCAGCCATTTTAGATTCCTCTGTTGAGAGTTCTCTGTTTAGGTCTATACTCCATTTTTTAAAAATTGGATTATTTGTTCTTTTGATGACCAATTTCTTGAGTTCTTTGTATATTTTGGAAATCAGATCTCTGTCTGATGTGGGGTTGATGAAGATCTTTTCCTATTCTGTAGGCTGTCCTTTTATCTTGTTGACCATGTCCTTTGCTTTACAGAAGCTTTTCAGTTTCAGGAAGTCCCATTTATTAATTGTTTCTCTCAATGTTTGTGTTATTGGAGTTATATTTAGGAAATGGTCTCCTGTGCCAATGTGTTCAAGTGTACTTCCCACTTTCTCTTCTATAAGGTTCAGTGTGGCTGGCTTTATGTTGAGGTCTTTGATCCCTTTGAACTTGAGTTTTGTGCTTGGTGATAGATATGGGTCTATTTTCATTCTACTACATGTTGATATCCAGTTATGCCAGCATCATTTGTTAAATATGCGTTCATTTTTCCATTTTATATTTTCTACTTCTTTGTCAAAAATCAGGTCTTTGATGGTGTATGGATTAATATCCAGGTCTTCAGTTTGGCTCCATTGGTCCTTCTGTCTGTTTTTATGCCAGTACCAGGCAGTTTTCAGTACTGTAGCTCTGTAATAGAGCTTAAAGTCAGGGATTGTGATGCCTCCAGAGTTTTTTTACTGTACAGAATTGTCTTGGCTATCCTGGGTCTTTTGCTTTTCCATATGAAGTTGAGTATCATTCTTTTGAGGTGTGTGAAGAATTATACTGCGATTTTGATGGGCATTGCATTGAATCTGTAGATTGCTTTTGGTAAGATTGACATTTTTAGTATGTTAATTCTACCTACCCAAGAGCATGGGAGATCTTTCCACTTTCTGGCATCTTCTTCAATTTCTTTCTTCAAAGATTTAAAGTTCTTGTTATACAAGTCTTTGACTTGTTTGGTTAGAGTTACTCCAAGATATTTTATGCTACTTGTGGCTATTGTGAAGGGTGATGTTTCTCTGATTTCTTTTTCAGCACATTTACCATCTGTGCACAGGAGGGCTACTCATTTTTTTGAGTTAATCTTGTATTCTGCTACATTACTGAAAGTGTTTATGAGTTGTAGAAGTTCCTTGGTAGAATTTTTGGGATCACTTATGTAAACTCTCACATCATCAGCAAATTGTGAGAGTTTGACTTCTTCTGGATTACAGGATTTTGGAGACCTAATGATTAGAATGACCTAATGATTCTCTGGATTTCCTCAGTGTTTGTTGTTATGTCCCTCTTTTAATTTGTATTTGTAAGTTTGTTAATTTGGATGTTCTCTCTCTGCCTTTTGATTGATTAGTTTGGAAAAGCTTTTGTCTATCCTGTTGATTTTCTCAAAGAACCAGGTCTTTGTTTCAATGATTCTTTGTATTGTTTTCTTTGTTTCTATTTTATTGGTTTCAGCCCTCAATTTGATAATTTTCTGTTATCTACTCCTCCTGGGTGAGTCTGCTTCTTTTTGTTCTAGAACTTTCAGGTGGGCTGTTAAGTCACTAGTGTGAGATTTCTTCACTTTGTGGGCATTTAGTGTTATGAACTTTCCTCTTAGCACTGCTTTCATAGCATCCCACAGGTTTGGGTACATTGTGCTTTCATATTCTATAAAGTCCTGCCTTCCTTCTTTCCTTCCTTCCTTCCTTCCATCCTTCCTTTCTTTCTTCCTTCCTTCCTTGACTCAGGGGTGGTTCAGTTGAGCACTGTTCAATTTCAATGAGTTTGTAGGCTTTCTGTTATTAGTGTTGTTGTTAAATTCCAACTTTAAACCATGGTCTTCTGATAAGATTTTTTTTTTTGTATCTTTTGTGGTTTACTTTGTTACTGAGTATGTGGTCAATTTTAGAGAAGGCTCCATGAGGGGCTGAGAGGAAGGTATATTCTTTTGTCTTTGAGTGAAATATTCTATAGATGTCTGTTAAGTCCATTTGAGCCATAACATCTGTTAGTTCTCTTATTTCTTTTTTAAGTTTCTGTCTGGTTTACTAGTCCATTGTGGACAGTGGAGTATTGAAGCCTCCTATTCTTAGTGTGTGGGCCTTGATGTGCGATTTAAGCTTTAGTAATGTTTTTTTACATAAGTGTGTACTCTTGTATTTGGGGCATAGATGTTCAGGATTGAGACGACTTTTCTACAGATTATTCCTATTATGAGTATAAAGTGTCCTCCTTCTCTTTTGATTGATTTTAGTGTGAAGTCCATTTTGTTAGATATTGGGATAGCTACACTTGGTTGTTTCTTAGGTTCATTTGATTAGAAAATCTTTTTCCAACCCTTTACTCTGAGATAATGTCTGTCTTTGAGGTTGAGGTGTGTTTGTTGTATGCAGCAGAAAAATGAATCCTGCTTTCATATCCATTCTCATAGCATGTGTCTTTCTATAGATGAATCAAGTCCATTGATATTAGGAGATATTAATGAGCAGTGATTCTTAATTCCCATTATTTTTCAGTGGTAGTGTTTGTGTGTTTCCTTTCTTTGGAGTTTGCTGGTGTGAAGTTATCTGTTGCCTGTGTTTTTGTGGGTGCAGTTAGCTTCCTTGGGTTGGAGTTTTTCTTCTATTAATGTTGTAGGGCTGGATTTGTGGATAGGTATTGTTTCAATCTGTTTTTGTCATGGAATATCTTATTTTCTCCATTGATGATGATTGAAAACTTGCTGGGTATAGTAGTCTGGGCTTGCATTTGTGGTCTCTTAGTGTCTGCAATACATCTGTCCAAGACCTTATGGCTTTCATGGCTTCCATGAGAAGTTGGGTATAATTCTGATAGGTCTGCCTTTGTATGTTACTTGATCGTTTTCCTTTGCAGCTCTTAATATTCTTTTTTATTCTGTATGTTATGTGTTTTGATTATTTTATGGTGAGGGTGCTTTTTTTTCGGTCCACTCTATTTGATGTTCTGTAAGCTTCTTGTGTCTTCATAGGGATGCCCTTCTTTAGGTTGGGAAAGTTTTCTATGTTTTTTGTTGAATATATTTTCTGTGCCTTTGAGCTGGAGTTCTTCTCCTTCTTTTATACCTATTATTCTTAGGTTTGAACTTTTCATGGTGTCCCATATTTCCTGGATGTTTTGTGTTAAGAATTTATTGGATTTGCTGTTTTCTTTGATCAGTGCATTTATTTCTCTATAGTATCTTCAGCATCTGAGATTCTTTCTTCCATCTTTTGTATTCTGTTGGTTATGCTTGTCTTTGCAGTTTCATTCATTTATTCAGATTTTCCATATTCAGAATTCTCTCCTTTTGTGTTTTTTAATTGCATCTATTTCTGTCTTCAAGTCTTTGTTTACCTGTTTGATTTTTTTCTTGGTTTTCTTTGATAGATCTATTGATTTCTTCCATTTTTTGTCTTTCCCTACATTTCCTTAAGGCAATTTTTTAAATTTCTTCTTTAAAGGACTCTATCATCCTCATAAAGTTACATTTAAAATAATTTTCTTCTACTTCTTCTGAGTTAGGATGATCAAGTCTTCCTGTTGGATGACCACTGGTTTCTGGTGGCACCATGTTGCTTTTTAGGTTGTTGAACAAATTGTTGCATTGGCATCTACCCATCTCTTTCTCCAATTGGTGCTGGGAGTGTCTTTGCCTATTGGTCCAATCCTTGCAGTTGCTGTTTGTGTCTTTGGGAACTCTTCCTGGTCTGTTCTGTACTGTAGCTGTCTGTGTCTCTGTAGTCACTGGGGTCTCTCTTGGCTAGCTCTCTTGGTTCCCTCTCTTGTTCTACTTTGTGAAGTCACAGCCTGTGCTTCAGATCTCCTCTCTTGGTCTTGTCTCTTGGATCTCTTTCTTGGTCCTCTTGGTGTAGTTGCAGCCTGTGTTTCAGAGTTCCTCTGAGGTCATGGGAGATAGGAGGGTTTGGAACCAGAGTGGGACTTATAACTTACAGGGTCTGATCGATGGGGTGGGGGTGTTGTAGCAGCCTACCTTCAGGAAGCTTGTCTGCTGGCTGGCTCGAGAAGCTGAGGCAGGTCGGGAAGGGGGCAGGGTTTTGCCCCATTATGAAGAGCCTAGAGAGTGGGATGCCCCACCATTTGGGTGGTCACTCATCTCTTGGTCCCCTCTGTGTATTTGCAGCCTGTGTTTCAGAGTTCCTCTGAGGTGGTTGGAAGTGAATAGAAGGGTTTGGTGGAGTGGAACTTGTAATTTACAGGGTTAGAGTGATGGGATTATCTCTGTTATTGTTAAGCCCAGATCATGGAGTGCCCCCAAATCCAACTATGAGACCGAGTCCTGTATTTAAAAGCCAAGAGCCTTTATTCTTACACAAGTTTATAAACTTGGACTCTCCCTGTGTCCGTCATATTGGAGTGATTGGAGAGCCCTGATCTCAGTTGGGGTTAGGTTTTTATAGTAGCAAAGGTATGGGTAAGGGACTTCTAAGGTTCAGGACCCCTGATTGGCTGATATTTGTTTAGGGCTGTCCTGGTGAAAAGAGATAGGTGTGTGCTCTCAGGTGATCCTATCTACAACGGTTAGAATGTTAGAAATTTCCTTTGGATGGTCTGTTCCTGGGAGGTGCCAGGCTATGGCTTTTCCTGGAACCTGGTGCTGCCTGCTATGGAAGCTGTGTGGCCTGGGTCCATTATATGTGGCCAGGCTGTCCTGGGTCCTTCAGTATCTGGAGTATATTAGTGCTCTAGACAATAATACTATTATAATTATTACATATATACATAGTATATCACATGTATTATGATATGTGTATATATTATATTGTATATATACATAGTATGTTATACATATACTTTGTATGCTACATATATATATATATATTATAGTATGTTATAACTTTTGGCCTACAATTTCTCCTCTTCTTTATACCCCTGAAGTATTCTCCTTCCTTGAATAGGCAGGAAATATCTTAATAGCTGTCCTTACTCACAAATCAGTCTATTGTATTAGGACATATTAGATGCAGAGATGTGTATAAAGGTGAAACTTACACAAAGTTAGAAGTTTACTGGGACTGAGGGCAGTGGTGACTTGGCAGTACTTGTCTAGGAGGGTCTTCTGGGAGCAGCTGCCTTGCCTGCTTGTTTTCCCACATCCCCACCTCTCCTCTTATCTAACTAGCTCAGAGCCCTCATGTTTATCTTCCCCAGTGTTCCCAACTTCACTTTTAAAAAAGATTTTTTAATTTTTTTGTGTGTGCATGCATGTGTGCCTGTGTGTGTGTGTGTGTGTGTGAGCGTGTGTGTGTGTGTGTGTGTGTGTGTGTGTATACAAGTGTCCTCCAGAGAAAGGCTTCCTATGCCCTGGAACTGGGGTTGCTTGTGGTTGTGAGTCAACCAACAGGGGTGCTGGGAACCCAACTTGAGTCCTGTGTAAGAGAAATAGGAACTCCCCACCTCCAAGCCGTTTCTCCTGTCCCCACACCCTTGCTGCTTCAACTTTAGTATTACTTTTCATTGCAACATCACCCATCACAGCTAATATGGAAAATGTGTGAGGAACAGAGGAAGCAGAAAGAGAGGGATGGAGGGAGCTGGCCAGCAAAAGGAATAGGGAAGGAGCATAGAAGTTTTCAGAGGATGGAGGGAAGGGGAGGGTTGGGCAATGGAAACTTCTGGCATGGCATTTGACACTGGTAGTTAAGAAAACCATCTCAGGAGACCAGTAGGCAGTCAAGGAAGAGAAAGCTTGCTGCTGAACTCTCGCTCAGCAGCTGTGAAGCGAGAGAAGCCTCTGGGGCTTTGGAGCCCAGAGACAGAAATGCTTTCCCCTAGGAAGGACCACTTGCATGGCTGCACTAGGCTCCTTTTCCTACTCAGTAATCTGGCATTTCAAGGTCTCCACAGATGTTTCATCAATTCAAAAAGAAGCATTACTGGTTGTGATTAAAGCATTAGCACCTTCATATTATTTTTATGCCTATGAATAATTTAGTTTTCCTCTCAATGTTGTATTAACATAGTTGTGAATGTCATTTCTTTCCTTTTTATTTCATGGGAGAATTATATTGAAAGGTCGTGATTGTAAGTTGGGTTCTGATGGGGGCGAAATTGTTACAGTTTGGGGTAAAAGTATTTGTTCGCTTTCTCACAGAGGTGCCTTCTCTCAGGAAGGGCATGGGTCGATAAGCAGTGGTCAGACCTAGGGTCCTTCCTCAGGTAATGTGGTTCAGATGGGGAATGTTGTGCCCAGTCCATAGGGACCCCAAAAGACCACCAGGAAAACCAACTCAGCAAAATGCAAAAGCAAGGTTTATTATTGTAATTTCAGGCCGGCCTGGGCCTCATCAGAACAGCATTAAAGGGAGGTACCTACCCTTCTAGAGAATATTATTTAAAGGCAAGACCCAGGAAAGTTACATTATCAGGGTTTGGGGTGATGAGTTCAATCCTGATTGGCTCGTGTCTAGGGACTTTTGACAAATTTTTATTTTCAAACCTTGCCTGTTGTTTGTCAAGTTTTCTTATTGGCTGACCTTCAGGTGGGGACATTCTACAGTTATCTGTGTTTGATTAAAAGCATCACCTCACCTCCCTGGCACCCCTTTACACAGAGAGTCTGGATTGGTTCATTAGGGACTTCACCCCAGGCCCCTGGCATTCATTTTTGGAATGTTGGGCAGAAAGTTCCATTCAAAGCCCCCTCTCCTGGGAATTGCCTCAGTCCAAACTCCACCTCTGAGAAAGCCCACCAAATGGTGACCCCTCCCCTGGGAAGGTCAAGACCACTCCCACGGGCTATTTAAACTTTCCCCCAGAGAATGAACATATGGTCTCCCCTCTTCCCTCTTTCCCTCTCCATTTTTACCTGGGAACACTTGGGACTGCTGGCACCCATTAAACCTGGATATCTTTTAATTTGGTCTGACTTTTTCTGATTGAGATTATTTGCATTGGCAGAGAGGTTTGTTGGCCAGGAAAAATACTTAACAATTTGTAATTTCCAGATGGCTACCCTGTTACACTTACCCCTAACCATTTCTGAGGACTGAAATGTTTTATGGGAAAATAGCTTACACAAGACCCAAGATGGTGGTGGAGGATAAAATGGAGGAACTTTGGTTCTTCAGGTAACAAGGTGTGGAGTCATATATGCACTTCTGGATCAGTCTTCCTCTGCTTCTCAATAAGATGGAAAGTCTGAGCTGAGGCTGGCCTGTAGGAACCCTCACCTACATATATGAGGTTCATATATGAGGTCCCTTGGCCTCAGTAACCTCTGCACACTGAAGACGGGAGCTTGGGCTGCTTCTGCCCACAGCTCCATGTGAACATGTGAGTAGAGAGCTGGCTTATCCCAGAGACCTTGTGAACCATGTGAGAAACTGTAACTAGGGACCCCCTACGTGGTCTTCAGAACAGGAAAAAACACAGGAAGGCAGTAGGGTAAGACCTTGGGGCTGTTGGATGAGGGCCTGAATGAGGGGTCAAGGGACTGAATCCTGCGACCAGGTGTGTCCAGCTTTCCCGTATTAAAATGCCAACATTTGTAAGTTTATGTCTTAGTTAGGGTTTTATTGCTGATGAGACACAATGACCATGGCAACCCTCACAAGGGAAAATCTTTAATTGGAGCTAGCTTACAGTTCAGAGGTTTAGTCCATTAACATCATAGTGGGAAGCAAGGTGTCATGCGGGCAGACATGGTGCTGGGGCCATAGCTGAGAGTTCTACTTTTGGATAGCAGACTGAAGGAAGAGAATGTGACATTTGTAAGACACAGTTGTGATGAGCTCAAAAGAGGCCTGAATCTCAGTAGCTTTCCCTAAGGCAATACCTGGCTCCAAGAAAGACCACCAACTGAGATCACCCAGGCCCCAGCCAGGAACAGACCATCCAAAGGAAATTCCTAACGTGACAACCATTGCAGATAGGATCACCTGCCAGCACACACCCACTGCTTTTCACCAGGACACCTGTAGACAGATGTCAGCCAATCAGGGGTCCTGAACCTTAGAAATCCCTCACCCCCACCTTTGCTACTATAAAAACCCAACCCTAACTGAGCTCGCGGCTCTCCGACCACTGCAATATGATGGGCACACGGAAAGTCCAAGTTTGCAAACTGTACAAGACTCAGTCTCCTGGTTGGTTTGGGGGGGTGGGGGTTTCATGATCTGGGCATAACAACACTGGGCATTGCTTGAGTTTCTGAAACCTCGAGCCCACCTCCAGTGACACACTTCCTCCAACAAGGCCATGCCTACTCCAACAGGCCACACTTCCTAATAGTGTCACTCCCTATGAGCCTCTGGGGACCATGGTCATTCAAGCCACCACAGCTGTGCTGGGCTGTGCTCCTAGCTGTCCTGGACTCTGTGTGGCCTGTGTGCTGTAGATAGACAAGGCTGCTGTGTAGGAGGAAGTGAGGCCAGTGAGTGGCTGTCAGGGGCCAAAGGACTTGAGAGCCAAGCTCAACCGAGGATGTCGTTATGTGACAAGAGAAAGGCGTAAATTCCCCCAAGTAAAACGAAGCTAATTGAAATGTCAGCATCATCAACCTGTGTTCACACAAAGTCAGTGTCCCATCTGCCTCCTGAGAGCCAGGCTGGAAACCATTGCCACCAAGTGCTTTGCCTTAATTGGATAAGACACTGATTCAGACAATGCCTTTCTGTGGACTAAATAAAAACAAAGTTACTTAACCTGGGTTATTTGCTGGAGGGAATGCCTCTGAGGGAGTTATTGGAAGAGCTAGGATTTGTCTTCACCTCACCGACTTCACCTAATCAAAAATCAAATGCTGTCAAGGCTTTCAGCCACAGAGCCCGAAGGGAGCCAGGCCACAAACCTACAGACTTCTCAGCATCAGGCACCTCCCAGACCTTCTGGGAGCTTCTGGGAGCAAGGGAGAAGGAGAAAGTTTTGTTCTTCTAAAAAGAATATGTTATGATGACCCGGGCGGCCTGCAAGCCAGGCAGAAGCTACCGTCGGAGCAGTACAGGGTTCCTGGGCGAGCGACAGAGTCAGGCGGAGAGATACGGTGAACGGCAGAGTAAATGGACATAAGGCTACACATAAAGTTAGACATTTATTACTTAGAAAAGGGAGATATAGACAAACATAAAACAAAGACACACACACACATACACACACGTGCGCGCGCGCACACACAAACATACGAGAGAGAGAGAGAGAGAGAGAGAGAGAGAGAGAGAGAGAGAGAGAGAAGATGGCGGCGAGGGAGGGCCGAAGTGGCTGAGGTGGGCGTGGTTAGTTCTTAAAGTGATAGCAAAGAATAACAGAAAGTATGGACGACGGAGGAGGAGAAGGAGAGGAAAAGGAGAGGGAGAGAAGATTAGGAGAGGAGGAGTGAGGGAGAGAGAAAGACAAAGGAAGAGGAGAGAGAAGAATGGGAAGGGGCAGGAGAGGGAGGAAAGAGGAGGGGAGAGAAGGTCCCACTGGCTGCCCTCATCAAATCCTACAGGCCCCACCTCCTACCAGCATCATTCTGCAGGTTGGGTCTCAACATTCTGCAGGTGCTTTTGGGATAATGGAGTCTTCTTCAGTCCCTGAGGCATTTATCCACTAGCAAGAAACCAGGGCCTGCCATGTGCTGGGAGGTGGAGAGCTCTTCCATTCAACTCTCAGTAAAGTTTAAATACAACACGGAGGTTGAATTATGAGAGACAGAGGCACTGCCAGGATCCTGCCCTGGAGGTTCATAGCTGGGTCCTTCTTCCTGATCTGCCCAGGAATGCCTGACCCAAACAAACTCCCACCGCCATGGCTGGTCATGCCATTCCTGCTGTCTCAGTTTCAGCTGTTACTGTGATAAAGTCTCTCAACAAAAACTTTTGGGGGGGTGTTCAGTCTTCTTACAGCTCCAGGTCACAGTCCATTATTGAAGGGAAGCCAAGGCAGGAACTCAAAGTCACCCACCCATAGCCAGGAGCAGGAAGAGGGAAGAAATGTCTGGAACCTCGCTTGCTTGCTTCTCAGCTGACTTTATTACACAACCCAGGGTCCAGTCCATGAGATGGTGGTGCCCACATGCCCATTGCAATCAATAAAACAGAGCCCTATAGACAGGCCCATAAGCCAAATTGATCTTGACAGTTCCTCAATTGAGATTGACAGATACTAACCACTACACCTGCCATGCTGGACTCTACGAGCCAAAACAAACCTTTCCTCCCTTGGGTTGCTTTTGCTCCTTGCCAGGTATTTGCTTGCAGTGATGAGAAAAATAACGAATGACTGGGAAAATCCATCTACAGTAATTCTGAAGCTTTGGAAAATCAAAAGCAGCCCTTGAACCCCAATTTCCTTATTCTCTCCTCAAACCCTTCCTCTAAGCCTGTCCTGTGCTGACCATTTTCTGGGAGCTTGGGAAGGTGGCTGATCTCCACCTTGGATGTCCAGGGCAGAAGGGGAGGCATGAGTGGTGAAGTGGATGGTGGTCCACCCTGCCACTGAATATGTCTGACATAGCTAGTGTGCCACCCTGTCCATTCCTGGAGTGTCCCAAGGCTGCCAAGGCTCCCCAAGGGGCACACAACCAAAGCACTTACTTTCTCTAGGTACTCTAGGATGGGATGCACATGGATCTCTGGTTGGAGTTCCTCGGGCTTAGGCTTTGGGGAAGTAATTGGATGGACACTGTGAAACTCCCCTGTGAAGGATAAGCTGGAGTTGAAGGGTGGGGTGGGAGTGGGGCCACTTAGGAGGAGGTAGAGCTGAGGCATGTCATCAAGTCAGAACAATCACGTGTTGGATACAATCACACTGTTCAGAGCAGAGGCTTTGAAGCCAGGATATGTGGGACTCTGAACACAGCTCTAACAACGAAGGCATTAGTTTAGATTCTGGCAACAGAAATCTTGCCCCAGAATACTGAGTAAATTATCTTAGCTACACTTCTCATCACTGTAACAAAGACCTCACAAAAGATCACAGTTCCGTGTTCCAGCCCATCCTGGAGGGGAAGGCATGGCGGCAGCCGAGTGAAGCAGCCAGTCGTGCTGAGTCCACAGTCAGGAGGTAGAACATGGCAAAGCCTGGTGACGATCAGACTTTTAATCTCACACGCTGCCTACAGTTAGGCTGTGCTCCCACCTCAACTAACCCAGTCTAGAACTCCCTCCCTGACATGCCCAGAGGTTTGTCTCCTAAGCAGTTCTACATCCTGTCATGTGGACAGTCAAGATTAACACCACAGGCAGGCTGCACACTTGACTCAAGTCCAAGTGCACCATGACTGGAAGCAGCAAAAGTTCTCTCTATATAGAGACTGGAAGCAAAATGCAAAAGGATGTGCCAGGATTCGGCAAATGACTTCATGTCAAGGGCAGTGAGAGGAAGAAAGCAGGCAGATGGGTGCTTGAGGAACGATACTTGATGGAGTGTAGTTACTCTGGGTACTGAGTCTGGAGCAGAGCCCAGTCAGTCACTCTGACCCACAGAGCTGCAGACCCATGTGAGTGTGCAGTGTTTGGGATGGATGGAGCTTTTATCAGGGAGTGTGGATGGAAAGGTCTTCACTGAATCTTCCATAATTGCTTTTTATTAGCCAGCACTTTACAGTGTGAGAGCTATTGAATTAGACATCCATTAGCTTCTACTCCCTAGGGAAGAAGGATGCTTTCTTGAGTCCTTGCAGACAGAGCTAAGAGGAATAACGAAATCTGGAGCCATGGAAGCCCTGTTCACTAGGAGGCGCTGACAGACTGAGCCACTTTCCTTAGCAAAAAGACACACAAGACAAGGAGACACAGGCGCTCACCTTAGGACCATAGATTTCTTCTCTGAATGCCACCATATTTAAAATGGTCTCCACAACCGAGGCCAGTTCATACACCTTTGGCCCCTAGGAGTCTGAGGATGAACATCTTTGCCTTTTGCTCCCCTAGCCCTGGGCTCACTGAGTGCCACACTAAGTGCACACCGGGTGAGACAAGCATTTTTGTTGTCAGAGAAGCCATCCATTTCAGGGTCAGCTTTGGCGGGCTTGGTGGAATCCCGAACTTATAAGTTTTGCCCAACAGGTCATGAGCCTCTGAGGCTGGCTGACTGGATAAATGTCTGGAATGCAACTCTCTCTCTCTCCATTGACTGTGGCAATGATTAGAAAGACCCCTTTAACCCTGAGACTTACATAGATCTAATCTATATGGGAAGCAGAAAAAGATAAGATCTCCTGAGTAAATTAGGAGCATAGGGACCTTGGGAGAAGGTAGAAGGGGAGGGGAGAGGTAGGAAGTGGAGTGGAGAAAAATGTAGAGCTCAATAAAAATCAATAAAATTAAAAAAAAGAAAGATCCCTTTAGCCGAGTACTGGGGCAGGAGAGAGAGGAGGGTCCCTAGGGCTCTTTGGATAGCCTGTCCTACTTATTTGGTGTGTCCGGGTCAGTCACCTGTCTCAGGAAGAAGGTGGATGGGTTCTGAGCAGCGACTGCTGAGGTTGACCTGCCATTGCCACATGCATATACACACACCTGCATGTGTACCTTTACATCCACGGATCTGCACACACACACACACACACACACACACACACACACACACACACACACACACTGAGAAAACAGACTAGGTTTCCTGATACAGTGGGCAGTCATACAGGCTGCATTGCCTATGGGTGTCACACCTGAGAGCACTATGGTTGGCAAAGGGACTACAGACTTAAACTTTAGTCTGACAAATATGAAAAATAGAAGTCAAACTTCTCACCACAGTAAGTTAGAAAATAATAAATCTTCTTCTAATGAAGAGAATCAAAGTATCTCCAGAAGGGAATTTTTTATTGTTTTTATTGAGCTATACATTTTTCTTTGAAGAAGGGGAGTATTTTTGATTTGTGTGAGAGTAATAGCCTATGTTCGTGAGGCTGGGCATGTCAGCTGGGCCAGGCAGTGAAGAGAGGCTAGAGGGTGGCTGGGCTCACAAGTGCTTTCTGGGCTCATTATTGGCACACTCTATTCTTGGCTCCTGGTGCAACCCCATAGGCCTCTGCCCCCTACATCCCTGAGGATGACAAGACCATAGTTTTCATCTATGAGTACAAGAGGTTCCTCCCTCCTCAGGACCCACAGGTAGGAGGGGACAAGACAGAAGAAGGACATTCATGGCAGCTGTAATAGTTCTGTTACTGTGGTCACATACCAGTGGCCAACTGTGCTCATGTACTGAACTGTGCAGGGATTTCAGACAAAGCCATAAGACGTCCTTTTGGCTTTCTTAGATCTGTCTGTTTTCCTGTCTGGATGTATAACCAGGGGCAGGGGCAGGAGGGTGTGATCAGCAAAGCTGAGACAATGTGGGTGTTCTTAGGGGTAGCTATATTCAGGGGAAATCCTTAGCAAATGGTATCTGCCTTCAGCTGAGCTGGGCTCCTCCTGCAGTTGGACCTCTCAGGCATTCCCTCAGCTTCCTGTGAAAATAGATGCACTTTAGTGACTCTGACATTCCTCAGACATCTGAATCTCTTCCACAGCTACAACCCAGGTCCAACATCATCTCTGTTCGAAGATCAAAAAGAGAAAAAAGGTCACCTTGGGGATGTCTCACACAGTTTGAGTTTTTTGTCAGGCTTGGGCCCAGTTTTGTTCGAGTCCCTTGTTTACTGTCATAGGCAGGTTCTATATATGCCTACGCTCATCTCTAAGTGGGTAAAGCAGTTTAGACCTGTGCAGAACCGATTATTTGTGTGTCTGTTTGCAGCTGGAATCACAGACGAGGTGGCCAGGTAATGGGAGGAAATCAAAGGGCGCTCCTGTAGGAGAGTTATGTCCCCAAATAGTCCTTAAATGACCCATTGCTCAAGAACCACTTAATAAAATCCAAGAACATTTGCAGTATTTTCTATTGGGATTAATAATTTATTGATGTTTAATATTTCACAAGAGTAAAACAGAACATCAGATGAAATTTTTATATGTGCTATTATAAGCTAAATGGAATGAGAGACATGTTGGACATTGTTGGGGTACCAGATGAGGAGGCAGAACCAAACTTCTCTGTTGGTCAGCTCTCCCAAAGCTCCCTGAGTTCTTGAGAGGAGATGTCTGGGGTGGTGTGGGTTTGGTTGGACAGCAGGACTTGCTGATGGCGGATCTAGCTCTGACCATCTTCTCTGTTCCCTGGACTTTCTCAATTGTGGATGTTGAAATATCAATTATTAGAACATGCTGTGTTCTCTGCTGGAGAATCTGTGGCTCTTAGATAACAATAAGGAGCTCGATTTTAGGTCCTTGTGTCTCTGCCTCTACATTGTGTGTGTGCAGGTGTGCATGCATATTTGTTTACAAGCATGTGGGAGTCAGAGGTTGCCATTGGGTGCCTTTCCTCGGGTATTACTGACTTTACCCACTACTTTGGGGGACAGTGCCTTTCACTGGCCTGGGACTGGATAAGTAGGTTAGGTTGATTGGTCAGTGACCCTGTGACCTGCTGTCTCTGACTCCCCAGAAATGGGGTTGCTAATGTGCACCACTGTGCTCAGCTTTTGTTTCTTGTGTTGATTCTGGGGTGGTGTAGGAGGTCTTTCTGTATTTGTATTGCTTTCATTGGAAACCGCCTTGTTCTTTTGATAGGGCAGAAATTTAGGTAGGCAGGGAAGACAGACTGAATGCTGGGAAAAAGAGCAGAGTCAGGCAGACTCCATGGATCTCTGGCCTGAGACGGACGTAGGTTAGAATCTTGCAGGTAAGCCACAGTCATGTGGTGATAAACAGATTTAATAGAAATGAGTTAATCAAGATGTGAGAGTTAGCCAATAAGAGGCTAGAGCTAATGGGCCAGGCAGTAATTTAATTAATACAATTTCTGTGTGATTATTTCAGGGGTTAAGCTAGCTGGGTGTCTGGGAGCTGGGTGGTTGGACACAGCCTGCTCCTCATACAACAGATTGGCGCTCCCACCTGATAGACTAAAATAAATCCACTTAAAAACCTGAGAGGGCTTAAAAAGGAGAGAGAGAGAGAGAGAGAGAGAGAGAGAGAGAGAGAGAGAGAGAGAAAGAGAGAGAGAGTTTACCACAGCTTTTTGCTGTTTGCTGGAGCATGCCTCAAAGAGATTTTCTGACTCAGCAATAGCAGCAGGAAAAAAGCTGTGCCATTTTAAAACAAGGCTTCCTGGGCCCTTCCGCCAGTGCAAACTCTGGCTATGGAGCATTTGTGGGCCCGGCTGGTTGTGTGCCCACTCAGGGTCGGGAGAAAAATATCTGAGATCATGCCCATGGCTCAGCTCTTCCTGCCTGGGTAGGCAGCGGTTCCAGGTCTACTAGAAAGTGGCTGCTTTGAAATAACAGTTTCTGGTCTGTGCCACCATTGCGATCTCAGTCTGGCTCTTGTGAGAGACAAATATTTTGAATGGGGGCTGTGAGTGAAATGCTATGGCTTGCTTGATGGCAATGTGGACTTGCTGTGGAACTGTGCACGAGTCAGGGGCACCAAATGGCTCTGAGGCACAACGCGGCTCTGCCATGCTGAACTCTGCTGATCTCAGGCAGGAACTATCGCAATTATCATAATAACAGCACGGTTAAGGTTTAGACTGGGCAGGAAACAGGCGATACCATGTTACCCCTTCACAGTGTAAGCTAAAGATTAAAAAAAAAAACATGTAAAAATGGAAAATTCACAAAAAGTCTGAATTCTATGTATTATTGTGTTGTCTTTGAATTTTTTGACTTCAGAATTTGGGTCTAAGGATATGATGCTTTGGAAAAGAGGTTTTTCTTTTGTTATCACAGAAGATGAGAACCTGTGGATTGCTTCTAGACCAATAATATAGTTTCATGGACCCTGCCCTTCTGAAAGGTTGCTGTGAACACCCTCAAAAAATTACTTCACCCAACTTCAGACTGTGATGAACCTAGCACACAGGTTATACCATAAAAGACCTGATTAACAGTGCCCCCATACAGCACGAAGCAGTTTGGAGAGAAAAAAACTGTGCCCATATTCCCAAATATTGTTTATAAATGTTCTTTTACATTTAAAGGGGGATGTGATATAGATATGAATAGATATGAATAGTTTACATTGGTATAAATCTTGGTTTATTGATATAAATTTAAGGTCAATTTTGTTATATGTATATGTATTTCTGATCTTGATTAAGGTATTGTATAGTTCATTTAAAAATGTAATGTAAAATTAGGAAATATAGGTTGTTAATGGATACTTATCCATTATAGTCAAGTTTGTAGTCATGTTAGTTAGATTTTCTAGATGCATAGAGATATATTTCAGTTAGATAGGCATTGTTCATATCTTTCAAAGACTACAGAATGTGGCATTTAAAATGTTTTAATAACTTAAGGCTGTTCATGACAATGAGGCACGTCTGCTCCTGGTACCACCAGTGTACTTCAAGAGAAAGATGGGTATCAAAGAGGCTCCTTATGGAGTTAGACATTTGGGCAAGAAACTGCTCTTGCCTGGACTGTTGCATAAACTGGACACAAAAAACCTGCAGAGAGAGGACTGCTGAACTTGCCTAAAGATGAGATGGTTCTTTGAAGTTCCTGATTCATGAAAGAATCTATAAGACATTCTGCAGGATACAGAAGAAAGTGATTGAACTGTCTTTGAAATTTCCTGCTTCATGAAAAAGTCTGCTGGATACTATGGGCCTGTAGGCTGAAGATGGATGTCCCAATGGTAAAAGAGAACTTTGAGTGACTGTCCAGGCAGCGAGATGTCTCTGTCATTTCTAGAGTTTTGGAAGTTGCTTACAAAGCACTTCCTGTTTACTTAGGTAATATTATATCCTTCTGCAGTCTTTGAAGTTGAAGAATGGTTAGTTATAGTTATAGTTTTCCTTTGTTATGATAAAAGATAAAATAGATATAAATATTGTAACTGTACTTCTTGCTTGATTACTGTTTTGTTATATGTAGTTTTACTATGTTAGAGTTAAAATTTTCTTTTTTGTTTAAACAGAAAAAGAGGAAATGGTGTAGGAGGTCCTTCTGTATCTGTATTGCTTTCATTGGTTAAATAAAGAAATTGCCTTGGCTTTTTGATAGGGCAGAAACTTTGGTAGGTGGGGAAAACAGAACTGGATGCTAGGAAGAAGAGCAGAGTCAAGCAGACGCCATGATTCTCCTGCCTGAGACAGACACTGGTTAGAATCTTTCCCAGTAAGCCATGACCTCGTGGTGACATACAGATTATTAGAAATGGGTTGAATCAAGATGTGAGAGTTAGCTCATAAGTGGTTAGAAATGATGGGCCAGGCGGTGTTTAAATGAATACAATTTCTATGTGGTAATTTTGGGGGTTAAGCTAGTCAGGCAGCAGGATGTGGCCCACTCCTCATACAACACTGGGGGATTTAACTCAGGTCCTCATGCTTTCAAGGTGAACACTTTACCAACTGAACTTTCTCTCTAGCTCTGTTCTACACATATTATATATACAGTTCATCAATATCTCATAATAACCCAAGTAGGGGGGAGAACTTTTAAATGTATTTGCTTATTCTTGTCTTTATGAGTGAGTGTGCATATGTGCATGTTAGTGCATGTGTGTGGTGTATGTGTAGGTGCACATGCCATGGTATGTTTGTGAAGATCAGAGGACAACTTCAAGGAGTCAACTTTCTCATTCCATCTTCACATGGGTCCCAGGGGTCTGACTCTGGCCTCCAAGTTTGCTCAGCAAGTACCTTCCCATTGAACTGCCTTGCTAGCTCTTTTTATCTCCAAGTTACATATGGAAAACTCACAGAGACCAGATGTAATCTTCTGAGGGTCATGCAGGAGTAGTGAACTGCCTTTGAGTGTCAGTGATGTTCTAGATAGAGCCTAAGACTGTGACTAGCATACAGTGTTCTTTTTCTCTAATTAGTAAACAGTTTGTTTTAATCCACCATGGTAGGGCAGTTGGACTACACACCACATGAGAGCATCCCCTTGGATTGTTTCAAGTACAGTTATCCTGATCAACAATGAGGTTTTCCAGTTTTCCAATGATCACACTTGAAAGCCTATTCATGTATGTGTAAGTGCAAGAATATGTGTGTTTGTGTGTGTATGACACATATGTGGAGATATGCAACCATATGTGTGCATGCATGTGGATGTTGTGTCATATGTGTGTAGGTGTGTGTATGCAAATGTGTGCATATATGTATGAATGTGTGTGCGTGTGAACCAGAAGTTGATATCAGGTGTTTTCATTAACTGTTCTACCTTAGTTTTTGAGGCAGGGACTCTCACTGAACTTGGAGCCCAATCACTTTGCTGAATCGGCTGACCAATGAACTTTAGGGATTCATCTGTTTCCACCTCTATAGTGCTGGGATTCAAGGTGACTTTTTTTTAAAAGTGAGTGCTGGGGATCAGAACTCAGGTTCCCATGCTTGTATATCAAGCATTTGTCTACTGAGTCTCCTCTCCAGTCTCCTGTTTTCATCTTTTATTCCTTTTTGAATAGACAGGAAAATGGAGCTGGACGAACACCAGTAACAGAGTTCTACACCTTTTGGTTGTATTTACAATCTCCAAATTTTTGAAATGATGGCGTGAACTTGACAAATCACATAAAGTCCTTTGTTAATAGAGAAGGTGATTCCTCACTAAGCTGTTGTAAGGAGGAAGGCCCAGATAAAACCTGAGCATAAACGGAAATCAATATAAATGACTGGAAACTTGACTGGGGTGACAAGTCCAAGTCCTTTCATGTTTATCTGGGACTGTCGGTGTCTTAGCAGGTCACATGACCTCCAATCTCCCTATTCCAGCTGCTGTTGTGGGCAAACAGATGTCCTCCACAGCTGTGATACAGAAAGTTTCCCATGGGACTGAAGCATGGCACAGGGCAGAACTAAGACACACCTTCTGAGAAAGACAGGCAAGGTGTATTGGCCTCCCTTCAGGTGAAAGACAGGCAAGATGCACTGGTGTCTCCTCAGGTTAAAGACAGGCAAGGTGTACTGGTGTCTCCTCAGGTGAAAGACAGGTAAGGTGTACTGGCATCCCCTCACGTAAAAGACAGGCAAGTTGAATCAGAGTCCCATCAGGTGAAAGCAGCCTGCTTTGGGGTTTAAAGCTTTGTTTCATATTGATTTTATGATTATTAAAATGAGATGGAAACTTTTTTTGCAGGTCAATAACTGCATAGAAGGTGCCAGAGGTTCTTCATGAGAACATGGAAGAGTGTCCTTGTTAATTCAGAGGTTCTTCATGAGAACATGGAATAGTGCCCTGGCTAATTCAGAGGGTCTTCATGAGAACCTGGAATAGTGCCCTGGTTAATTCAGAGACTCTTCATGAGAACATGGACTAGTGCCCTGGTTAATCCAGAGGGTCTTCATGAGAACTTGGAATAGTGCCCTGGCTAAGTTTTGGTCAACAGAAACCCTCCGTTGAGAAATACCTCTGTCAGACTGGTCTGTAGTCAAGCCTATGGGGCATTTTCTTGGTTAAAGGTTGATGTAGGAGGACCCAGCTCACAGTGGGCAGTGCCATCACTGGGCATGTGGTCCTGGGTGTATAAGAAAGCAAGCTGGGCAGACCATGGACAGCAAGCTAGTAAGCCACATTCCTCTATGGCCTCTGCTTCAGTTCCTGCCTTGAGTTCCCATCCTGATTTCCTCGTGATAGACTGTAAACTGTAAGAAAAAATAAGCCCTTTCCTTCCCAAGTTGCTTTTGGTCAGTGTTTAATCACAGCATTAGAAAGGAAACCAAGACAGATAAGTGTGAAGAAATGCGGTTCTCAGAGAGCTCAGCCAACGAAGTGCTTATTGTGCAAGCACAAGAACCCAAATTTCTGTTCCAGAACCATTGACAAAATATTGGCTTAGCTGGGTGGTGGTGGCACATTCTTTAATCCCAGCACTTGGAAGGCAGAGGCAGGTGAATCTGTGAGAGCAAGGCCAGCCTGGTCTACAGAGCATTCCTGGGCATCTACAGAGAGACTACACAGAGAAACCCTGACTTGTAAAACAAAAACATAACAAAACTGAAAAGCTAGGCTTGGTGACACACACCTGTACTTCCAGTGAGTGGGGGAGTGGGGCAGAGTGGATCCCCAGGGCTCATTACTGGCCACCTAGCCTGCTTGGTGAGTTCTAGGCCAGTGACAGACTCTCAAACTCTGCTACAAAAATACATGAACAATGCCTGAGGAATAACACCTAAGGTCTCCCTCTTCATGTATACACATATGTGCATACTGACTATGAAACATAGTGATTATGCATTCACAAGCTTAATTGCTATGTTCTCTCTGCTCTCTTTACCCAGTTGTTTCTTTTCTTTTCTTTCCTTTTTTTTAATGTCTATGTAGCTCTAGCTAACCTGGAACTCTGGGTTGATCAGGCTGGTCTGAGTTTCCCCTGACTTTTGGGATGGAAGGTGTGTGCCACAATGCTTCATTCATATATTTTGATGAGTTTCCTTTCTTTCCTCATTCTGCCTTTATTCTCTATAGTGTTTACCATGGCTGTCTTATAAATTGTGATGTACAGTTCAGAACATCAAGATGGCAACCGAATCAACTGTGATATAGTCTGAGCCCCTAGCTCCTGGGCTGGACTGAGTCATTGCTGTAGAAGGAATGGAATGTGAGCTGCTCTCTGTGCTCTAAAGGCTAGGAGCTACACTAGGAACAGTTACAAACACGTGGAGTAATGCTGACTGACAAAGTGGTGAATTGCAATACCAATTGCAGCTGATTAGTCTCAAAATAACATACTTCAGAAATGGAAATGTCCTGGTTTACATAAGAACCCCTCCTCCCCAGAGTAATGTGCTGCACACTTGGTCGCCAGCTGGTAGCTTTGTTTGGAAATACTGTGGATCCTTTAGGAGAGAAGCTTTGTTGGAGGAAGTGGGTCACTGGGGGCAGACCTTGAAGTTTTATTGCCTGGCTGCACTTCCTGTTTACCCTCTGCAGATGCTTTGTGACTAGCTGGTCTTCTGCTCCTGCACCATCATACCTTCCCTACCAGGATGGAATACATCTCCGTGAACTGTAAGCCAGAATAAATGCCCTTTTCCTTAAATTGATTCTTGTCTGATATTTTGTCATAGCAACAAGAAAAGTGACCAATGCATAAGGAGCCATTTCTCAATGCTCTTGGCTTCCTGGCAGTTATGGTGCAGGCTTATTACTTAGCGTGTGTCAAGTGGAGGGGATGTTCTTGCATGGGAACATGTTGCCCAGGAGTAGTAGTTTGAATGAGAATTTCCTTCATAGGCTGAGCTGTTCAAATACTTGGTCCCCAGCTGGTGGTGTTGTTTGGGGATGTTTGGAAGGCATGACCTTGTTGGAGGAAGTGTGTCACTGGAGAAACAGTTTGAGTTGGAGGACTCTACCCCATTTCCAGTCTCTTCACGCTGCTTCAGGCTTGTTCAGGGTATGGCTTTCTGCTCCAACCATCTTACCTGCTGCCCACTGCCATGCCTCATTTCACGATGGTGATGGACTCTTTCTACTCTGCAACTATATGCCCAAATAAACTACTTTTTTCTCCAAGCTGCTTTGATCATAGTATTTTATCCCAGCAACAGAAAAGTAACTAGTAGGCCAGCAGAAGCTGAGAGAGTTCTCTGGGGCAGTATTGAGGACAAGCGTCCAGTAACAATGTGTTATTGATACTGGGGACAGTGTGTTAAAAGAAGTCCTCTCACGGGACAAACCCTCAGCACCCCCTTTCCCTTGGCTTCTCTCTCTCTTCTAAGCCTGATTCCATTGTAAACCTGAGAACTCCATTGACTCCACAAGTCAGCTGATGCATTACGAATAACTTTCTTTCTAAGTGAGCTGGAGCCAGCCCCTTCCTCTAAAAACACAGATTTTAGTTGCTCAATATGACCTAACATACATGTGCATGTTTGAATTCCCTTCAGCTATCTGTGTTGTTTAATGCCGATGGTCAACCTCACAGGCTTGTGAATCACTCCAGAGACAATCTGTGGACATGTCTATGAGGGACTTTCTAGATCAGGTTAATTTAAGATAGGACAATTTACCCTAAATATGAGAGGCACTATGATACAGGTCAGAGTCCCAGACTGCAGAAAAGAAGAGGAATTTAGCTGAACACTAAATTCATCTCTCTTTGGTTCCTAACTGTGCACACAGTGTAGCCAGCAGCCTCATGCCCCCTTTGCCATGCCTACTACTCAGCGAGGACTTTTAAACCAAGCTTTGGTGAAGGAGAACTTTATTTGCACTAGTGCACACCTAGATACCTGCTCCCAGGTGTTTACAGAGATTGGCAGTGAGTGACTCTGCTTGTATGGAGGTTACTCAGAAGATAGAATGATAGACTGACAACGAGGATGGATAATTTTGATTAATTTTTCTCTTATTTATTCAATAGACACATTCCTAGAGTTCTGCCTGTATAAAGTGAGTGGACCATATTATGCACCGGGGCAGAAGACCAAAGCATGGATTATTATCTCAATCACCCTCTCCTGTCACTTTCCTATTGGCCTTAGTTACCTCTCTCGTTGTTGTGACAACATATCTGTCAAAAGCGTCTTGAAGAAGGAAGGGTTGATTCTGGCTCTTACAGGCAGATACAGTTCATCATGGCAGGGAAGACATGGCCCCAGGAGCATGAGGCTGCTGGTGTCACGGTGACCATGGTCAGGAAGCAGAGATCAGGTCTGTTTCTTTTTTGATTCAGTCTGGGACTCCAGTATGTGGAAGAGTGTCACCCGCATTTAGGGTAGGTTTTCCCACCTTAATTATCCTAATCCTGAAACACCCTCACAGACATACCCAACGATTTGTCTCCAAGGTGAATCTAGATCCTGTCAAGTAGCCGGTACATATTAACAACACACTGCCTGATTTAAATTTGTGCTAGAGGTTTACAAACTGCTAAAATGAATGTATTGGTATGAGTGTGGATTTAGGATAATTTTTGGTAGAGTTGTATGGCCAAGTATGCAAAGAAATTTTAGGATAATTTGAGTATTATTTGTAATGGTTGTTTTTATTTTTGTGTTTGTATTCTTGTGCTACAGTTTGTTGGTAGATGTCTGTACCAGGCTTTCTTATTTGGGCCAAAAATCAGCTCCCAAATCATGGCAGGGAGATTTCTTATTAGTTATGAATGCTCAGCCTAGCTTAGGCACATTTCTGGCTAATTCTTTTATCTTAAATTAAACCATTTCTGTAAATTTCAAGATGTCATTGCTTTTTACCTCTGAGTAGTACTCTACTATGTAAATGTACCATATTTTCTTTATCCATGATTTGGTTGAGGAGCATCCAGATTGATTCCAGGTTCTAGCTATTGTGAATAATGCTGCTATGAACAGAGTTGAACAAATGTCTTTGTGATGTGAGTGTACATCCTTTGGGTACATGCCCAAGAGTGGTATTGTTGGGTCCTGAGGTAGGTTGATAAACAATTATCTGAGAAACTGCTATACTGATTTCTAAAGTGGTTGTACATGTTTGCACTTCCACCAGCAATGCACGAGTGGTCCCTTTAATTCATATTCTCTCTAGCATAAGCTATCATCAGTGTTTTTGATCTTAGCCTTCTTACTGGTGTAAGATGATGGTATCGTAGAATTGCTTTGATTTGCATTTCCCTGATGGCTAAGGATGTTGAATATTTCCTTTCTGTCGTTTGAGATTCTTCTGTTGAAAATTCTCTGTTTTGATCTCTACCCCGTTTTTAAAATTGGATTATTTGGTATTTTGATGTGTAGTTCCTTGAGTTCTTTGTATATTTTGGAGAACAGTTCTCTGTATGATGTGGGGTTGGTGAAGATCTTTTCCCATTCTGTAAGCTGTCACTTTGTCTTGTTGACTGTGTCCTTTGCTTTACAGAAGCTTCTCAGTTTCAGGAGGTCCCATTTATTAATTGTTTCTCTCAGTGTCTGTGCTGCTGGAGTTATATTTAGGAAGTGATCTCCTGTGCTCATGAGTTCAAGGCTACTTCCCACTTTCTCTTCTATGAGGTTCAGTGTGGTTGGCTTTATGTTCAGGTCTTTGATCCATTTGGACTTGAGTTTTGTACATGATAGATATGGGTCTATTTTCATTCTTCTACATGTTGACATCCAGTTTATTTGTTGAATATGCGTTCTTTTTTACATTGTATAATTTTAGCTTCTTTGTTAAAAAGCAGGCAAATGGATGGAACTAGTAAAAAAATCACCCTGAGTGATGTAACCCAGAGCCAGAATGACAAACACAGTGTGGACTTACTCATAAGTGGATATTAGACATAAAGTAAAGGATAACCAGCTGCTAGTCCATGACCCCAGAGAAGCTAGGTAACAGTGGGTACACTAAGAGAGACATACATGGATCCCCTGGGAAGGTGAAATAGACAATATGTCCTGAGAAAATTGGGAGCATTGGTTGGGGGAGTAGAAGGGGAGGGAGGAGGAGAACATGAGGGAACAAGATGGTTGAAATGGGGGAAGGATATAAAGGGAGAAAGGAAAAGGATACCTTGATTGAGGGAGTCATTATAGGGTTGTGAGAAACCTGGCACTAGGAAAGTTCCCAGGAAACAAGAATGACCCCAGCTAAGACCCTAAGCTATAGTGGAGAGGGTGCCTGAACTGCCCTTCCCCTGTAATCATATTGATGACTACCTTAATAGTCATCATAGAACCTTCATCCAGCAAATGATAGAGGCAGATGCAGAGATCCATAGCTGAGCTCCCAAAGTCCAGTCAAAGAGAGGGAGGAGTGAGAATATGAGCAAAGCGGTCAAGATCATGATGGGGACACCCACAGAAACAGCTGACCTGAGCTAGTGGAGCTAAGTGACTGACAGCAGGGGAACCTGCCTAGGCCCTCTGATCGTGGGTGACTGTATGGCTGTGTGGCTGGGGCAGTCAGTGGGGCCACTGGCAGTGGGACCAGGATTCATCCCAAGTGTTTGAATTGTCCTTTTTGGAGCCCACTCTTTTTGGAGGGATACCTTGCTCAGCCTAGATATGGGGGGGCTTAGTCCCACCCCAAAGTAATGTACTAGACTTTGTTGACTCCCCATAGGAAGCCTTACCCTCTCTGAGGGATGGGAGGGGTGGTGTGGGGAGAAGGAGGACCCAGAGGAGGGACTGGGAGTAGAAACTGAGATTGGTACCTAAAATGAGGATTGTTTAAAAAAATGAATTTAAATAAGAAAAAGATTAAAGGAAAAAATTAGTCACTTTCTCTTTTATCTACTTTTTGCTTCTGGGCTTTTTACCTTTTATTTCTGTATAACTTACTTTTACCACTTTTGTGTCTGACTGGCTGGAGGCTGTCTGGCTTCTTGCTCCAGGCTTGTCTCTCATTTTCTCCTGCTTCTCTCTTCTTCTTCCTTTTCTCAAGCCTAGATTTCTCCTCCTATTTATTCTTTCTACATGTCAGTTCCACCTATCCGTTTTCTGCCTAGCTATTGGCTCTTCAGCTCTTTATCAGACCAATCAGGTGTCTTAGGTAGGCAAGGTGAAACAGACGCGACACATCTTTACAAAATTAAACACACATCCTTACATCCTTAAACAAACACAGCATAAAAAAGTAACACACCTTTACACAAAGTAATATTCTTCAGCGTAAACAAATGTTATATATCTTTGTCCAGTTAAAATAATATTGTACCACAGAAGTCAGAGGACAGCTTGCAGGAACTGGTTTTCTCCTAACAGGGGATTGAGAACATCAGGCTTGGCAGCAGAAACCCACTAAACCATCTCACTAGGTCTGGTATGGTTTTCTTGTTCAGTGAAAACCAAATAAAAATTAGGAGAACCTGTCACTCACAACCAAATGTGGAAAAGAGATTTCTGGAATCCTAGTTGGAGCTGTGAATTTCTCTTCTTTATGATGTCACTTTGTATGACTTAATTGGGATGTCTGCTTTATTAATTTTTTATATGTTTGTGTATATGTGTCCATCCTTGTATGTGTGTAGATGCATGTGCATACGTGTACATACAGGTCAGAGATGCAGGACAACCTTGGATGTCATCCTCAGGAGTACTGTTCACGTCGCTTGAGATAGGATCTCTCATTGGCCTGGAGCTTACCAGGTAGACTGGCTGGCCAGGAGGGCCCTGGAATGTTCCTACCTCTGCCTCACCTCTACCAAGACTGCCAGTGTGCATCACCATGCCTGACTTTTGACATAGGTTCTGGGATCCAAAAAAGAAATATGGTCCTTGTTTTAGCAAAGGAAGCACTTTACTGGAAGAACCATCTCTCCAAGCCCCAGTCTGAGAGTTCTTGACAGGGGCCCTTACACTTCACAGTTCTACCATTGCAGATTGTGTATTCATCTTGGTGAGGAAGCGACTGCACTCGCACACCTCCAGGTTTACCCTTCCAGTACATCCCACTTGAAGATGCTCTCTTCCAAGGTGTCCAAGAAGTTTTCATCATGTGACTTTGCCACTTCATTATACAAGATCAACGTGGTGCCATCCAGCTGGCATGCGGGGACAGAGTGTGGAGAAGCACACACCTAGTAATTTGCCATATGGGAGTGGAAGGAGCATTATACCATGTTCACCCATGTTCTACTGGTAAAATGCAGAACTCTCTTCACATGCAAGGAAGGCTGGGAAATGTAGTCTCTGGCTAGCCCCTCAGCCACAACTTCACATTGTAGGTGGAAGCATGGACTTTTGATTTTCTCTCCAATCTATTTAATGCCACAGTTCTTCTTTAGTATAAAACTTTAATGAAATGTTTTTGTTTGTGTTTGTGATGTGTGTATAAGCCTTTATGTATGTGCGTATGGGTGTGTTCATGCCACAGTGGTGTGTAGAGGTGAAAGAACAGTCTCAGATGTTACTTCTTTTTACATTTTTTTGAGACAGTGTCTTTGCTGTTTGCTGTTTGCTGTCCTATGAGACTCTGAGATTCCCTGCCTTTGTTTCCCTTCTCATGTAAGGAGCGCAAGAATTATAGATACATGTGAGCAAACCTGACCATCCATGGGTTCTGGGGATTCAAACTCAGGTTCTCACTTTTGAAAAGCAAATGCTTTTGCGGATCCACCTCCCGAGTCTGAGGGCACACACACTTTTCATCCACTCTAGTGGATTAGAGGTTAGAGAAGCCTTTTGACCTCTTGCCAATTATATCTGTGTAATTTCTTTTCACTACCATTTTCGCGACATTTAAATTTTAGAAAGAAGAATCGGAAGGTAGACAGCCTGAAGAAAACTCAAGCAGCTACTCTTTGATGATGGAGGAAGCATTTCAGAGGGCTGAGACTTCGGCTATTTTTCTGACAGTCTGCAGAAAAGCTACTATTCAATTCACTCACTCTGCTAGGGAGACTCACCCTCAAGTCTCCAAAGCCGGCCATCTCCGAGGGGATGGAATATAAAAAGCTCTTGCTTTTTATAGATTTTCAATCAAATGCCAGCCCAGCTGAGCCCTTATTGGCTCTGTATGTCCTGGAGCAGGGCTGGCTTTCACCTGCAAACATCTGGGGGTGAGGGGCGAGGCTGCCCAGTTCCATTTTCCCAGGGGGAGAGGTTGCTTCGTACCTCATCCATTTTCCAATGCTGATAGATTCCTCAATTCCCTCCCTTGGGCCGGACATGCATCTCTTGAGAGGCAGTAAAAATGTCAATAAGCTCTCTCTTTTTACTCTCCATTCCATGCCGGAGACAGGCTTCCATTAAATCTTTAACCACTTCTTTCCTTGGTTCCTTTTTTTGGATCATATCAAATTTACAGCCACTAGAAAGGGACAGAATTTCAGCTCTAGACACCGTGCCCTCTGCAGAATGCCATAGACTTGAGTTTTCAGTAACTGCCCACATTTGTTTCTGGTCAAAACAAAGGGCAGGTCTTCAGCTAAACTTAGGTGTGTGAGATGCAGGCGTCCCAGGAAGACGATGGAAGTGGCTGGAGGTGGTGACAGTGAAACAATTGCAGTTGCCCTTGATGTCAACAGAGTGAATGGCATCAGAGAAAAGACTGGCGGCAATTAGAAGAAGCTGAACTTAAGTTTTAGTAGAAGATAACCATATTTAAATGTCTGTCATTCTCTATGGACAGAGCCAATGGACTAAGGTATACCTAGACACCAGAGATTAATATGAGCTAACATCCGTTTTCATTTTCCTGAGGCAGGATCTCAAGAATCCCAGGCTGGACTCAAGCTAATGCAGCTAAGGATGACCGTGAACTTTTGATCCTTCTGCCTCCACCCCCGAAGTGCTAGGACTTCAAGCGTTTGTCACTACACCTGGCTTACGCAATGTTGGAGTGTGAACCTGTTTTATTTTGTGGGTTTTAGGCAAGCACTGTACCAGCTGGGCTACACCTACAGTGATGCTAATATTTATCCATGACTTGCCACATAACAGTCGCTGTGTTAACTGATTTACATATTACCACACTTATTGGTTTTTTGCTACAGGGTTCTTTGTGTAGTGCTGGCTGTCCTCGAACTCACTCTGTAGATCAGGCTGGCCTCGAACTCAGGGATCCCCCCCACCTCTGCCACCCAAGTACTGGGATCAAAGGCATGAGCCACTGCCACCCCATGCTCTTATTACCTCCCCTATCACACCCATCAAACCCTCGGGCAAAGTACTGTGATTGTCCACATTTCTCAGCTGAGGAAAGAGACTCAAGAGGAGGACAGATGGCCTCCCCAGGTGGCTCATCAGGATTCAGATCCTCAGAGCTGGCCCCAGGGCTTGTCATCTTAATTGTTGTTGCCTGATGAATGAGAGCAAAGGGCTCTCAGTTTCATCGCTCCCAGAAGCAATCCCATTTTGAAAGGGCCACAGCCACCCTACGAAATCCAGTTTTTAGTTCTGCACAGTACACCTGAGTTCCCTGTGCCCTGCCACCTGCACAGTACACCTGAGTTCCCTGTGCCCTGCCACCTGCAGAGTATACCTGAGTTCCCTGTGCCCTGCCACCTGAACAGGACACCTGAGGTCCCTGTGACCTGTCACCTGCGCAGTACACCTGAGGTCCCTGTGACCTGTCACCTGCACAGGACACCTGAGGTCCCTGTGACCTGTCACCTGCACAGGACACCTGAGGTCCCTGTGACCTGTCACCTGCACAGTACACCTGAGTTCCCTGTGCCCTGCCACCTGCACAGGACACCTGAGATCCCTGTGCCCTGCTATCTGCACAGTATACCTGAGTTCTCTGTGCCCTGCCACCTACACATGACACCTGAGATCCCTGTGCATTGCCACCTGCACAGTACACCTGAGTTCCCTATGCCCTGCCACCTTCTCAGGACACCTGAGGTCCCTGTGCCTTGCCATCTGCACAGGACACCTGAGGTCCCTGTGCCTTGCCACCTGCACAGAACACCTGAGTTCTCTGTGCCCTGCCACCTACACATGACACCTGAGATCCCTGTGCATTGCCACCTGCACAGTACACCTGAGTTCCCTATGCCCTGCCACCTGCACAGAACACCTGAGTTCCCTGTGCCTTGCCACTTGCACAGTACACCTGAGGTGCCTGTGCCTTGCCACCTGCACAGAACATCTGAGTTCCCTATGCCCTGACACCTGCATAGTACACCTGAGGTCCCTGTGACCTGTACCTTGCACAGTACACCTGAGGTCCCTATGCCCTGCCACCTGCACAGGACACCTGAGGTCCCTATGCCCTGCCACCTGCACAGTACACCTGAGGTTCCTGTGCCCTGCCAACTGCACAGGACACCTGAGGTCCCTGTGACCTATCACCTGCACAGGACACCTGAGTTCCCTGTGCCCTGCCACCTGCACAGAACACCTGAGCTTCCTATGCCCTGCCAACTGCACAGGACACCTGAGGTCCCTGTGACCTATCACCTGCACAGGACACCTGAGGTCCCTGTGACCTGTCACCTGCACGGGACACCTGAGGTCCCTGTGTGTCCCGTGCTACCGTCTTGCCCGCAAGAATGACGCGGGACACTTAGGATTCTTTTGTAGAAAAGCTTTAATGCATCTTGAGAGAGAGAGCATAAGCTTCCAAAGCGGAGACCCAGAATGAGGGAACCCATCCCTTATATAGGAAACAGTCCTCGTTTCGGACGTGTCATTCTTGGATTGGTCCGCTGCCCATTATCCCAGATGATGCCTCGGGAGTAGGCAGGGACAGCAGTGGGAAGTTACCAAGCACATGTGTGTTATCTTGTTTACCTGGTGGTGAAACCAGATGCCAGCGCCATCTTGTAATGGAGTATGTGTTTGCGGTCCTCCACATCTCCCCCTTTTTTACTTCTTTGCAGAAAGGCAACTCCCACAGAAGGCAAAGAGAGAGGTCGCATTTTTCAAAGTGGAAACATTATAATGGGCTTGCATGGAATCTGTCCCTAGGTTCATGACACCTGGAACTTATCTGGCCTGCCCTCTGTCATTTTTTTGGGAAAGGGAATATGTGGCAGGAAACCCTTATGCAGGACAACATATCTCTCAGAGAGGGCCATTTTCTGTGCGATGCTCTTCAGCTCGACAACCTTTAGGGCTAGCTAAGACAAGCATTCCATCCTGTGCAATGGACCATTGTCCTAGGGGTGCAGGAGCTGGTTGGCATAAACCTTATTGCTTTAACATAGATAACCATATATCAATAGAGGCCCCCTGTTTTAGGGCAGCCAGCGCTTGTGCAATAACCATTTTGTCCCTACGACTTTGGGATTTGAGTCAGCAGGCCATCCAGAGGAGAAACATTATTCCATAGCATAGGGCTGCTCCAAACATTCCCATCCCCACCCATTCTTTGAAGTAGGAGATGAAGGACATGACCCAGGACTGGAATCCTTTGGCTAAGCTTATAAATCATCTCTAGGAAGGTAGGGGAACCCCAGAGTCTTATTGGTTGTAAAAAACCGAGGAAACACCGCCATTCTATGGCTGACTGGTGTCGGCTTTGGGAGGGCTGAGAGTATCCCCCAACGCTGCTCCATCATAACCGTTGTCATCCGTCTGCAAAATGGCAGGAGGAACAGAAGCCAAATCTTTAGGCGAGTCCGCATGTTGTGGGTCATTTTTCACCATTTGGGTCAGTCTCTCTGGCACCCAGAATGGGTTTTCCTGATCCTGTGGGAACACACAAACAGTTCCCCTGGATCTCAATAGAATGGGATCCGGGCCTTTCCATTCATTAGAAAGCACATCTTTCCATTTAACCAAATCCTTGGGCTGCTGCGGATCCGAACAATGTCGTGTTGTTGCATTCTGGCCATTATCATCCAAATTTAAAAAATTTATAGTGAACAGAGCCATGGCAATGGCCATTCTTGACGTTGGGGGCAACTCCTTCTTTATTCCCCCTTTTTGTTTAAGTAGATATTCCACGGAGAGATGGATGGTTCTATGTGTCCCAGAACCAATTGCTCATTAACTAGCTGATTTACTGCTTTTAATTTTTTTAGAGGTAAGTGGCCATTGAGGAACTCATATTGGGGTCTCTGTTTTCCAAGGTATGGGCCGTGCTGCCCCAGTGGTGCCTAGGAAAAACACAGGCCCTGCTTGTTGATATTAGGTTTAGGATTTATTGGCTCCCGTATTCCTTGCTTGGAGCGACCCAAGCCCTTTTTTGGCTTATGGCCCATTCTTATCATTATATCTTGGGCCTGAGATGAATAGAGGTGATACGGTACTGCCTGTTTACTGTGTCTAAATCTTAATTACGTTTTTATTATGATAATTACGACCAGTCCTGCCTGAAGTCAGCACAGTTCAGCTTAGCCAAGTGGAGCAGAAGCCACTCCAGCCTCAGAGCCCCTCACAGTTCCAGGCACATTGCATTGTTATGGCATCCGCCAGGCTAGGCACCGACTGGGCTGGGTCAATGTGCCTTTTACCATAGCCACCTAGCAAAGCTCTGCTCCAGCTGCCTTTTAGCCCCAGTTGCATTCATTTTAGGTCCATACTGGTGCATGGAGTGGAGCGGAACTCAGGGAAGCAGGCTTGCTGCTCTGCAATCATTGAAAGGAACCCATTTAAACAATCTTTTAGGGAATTTGGGCATTGTCAGTCTGTCTGTCTACTTCCTGCTGAATGGGGATACTGTATTCTTAGGGGTATTTATTACAACATTTTAGGAGGTCTCGGTGATTTAAACCATATAAATCTCAAGTAAATCCTTAGGCTCTCATTTTCTGTGGAGATGAAAACAGAACCTCTTTCAAAACATCAAATCCTTAGGCCCATATTTTAAATTCAAAATACATTTCTTAGCAGTTCCTAAGTTCAAATATCTTTCTCCTGTCCAGTACATAAAAGGCAACATAAACAACATAATATACATCTGTATATATTTTCTCTTTCCTTTTTTCTTGTTGTTGGTATCAGAAAGCTTTTGACCTTGTAGGTCAGTCTTCTCCCCCGTTCTTATTTTCTTAGAACCACTGGGGGGTCCTTTTTTCTTATCTGGGACTGTCCTTTTCTTGTGCGTGCCCAATCTCTCACTGCGCTCAGTTTCTGATATGCTATCCTGAACTTCCTCCCCTTCTGCAACAACCGCCTGGCAGGATTTATCTTCTAAGCAATTCCAAAGTGATCCCAAAAGAACTGCTAAAAGAATTATCAAAGCCTCTACGAAACCTTCCCAAGGTGGAGACAAGTCAAGCCCAAAATCAAAAAGTCCAGGAATAGTCATACCTCTCTGAGCAAACAGACTTGCAGTTCTGAATCCTCCTTGTGTCCAAGGGGTCTCTGTTGGTGCGAGCAGTGGTCAGGGTCCCCCGGCGTCTCGGGTTTCAGCACCAGATATCCCGCGCTACCATCTCGTCTGCAAGAATGACGCGGGACACTTAGGATCCTTCTACAAAAAAAGCTTTAATGCGTCTTGAGAGAGAGAGCATAAGCTTCCAAAGCGGAGACCCAGAATGAGGGAACCCATTCCTTATATAGGAAACAGTCCTCGTTTCGGACGTGTCATTCTTGGATTGGTCCGCTGCCCATTATCCCAGATGATGCCTCGGGAGTAGGCAGGGACAGCAGTGGGAAGTTACCAAGCACATGTGTGTTATCTTGTTTACCTGGCGGTGAAACTGGATGCCAGCGCCATCCTGTAATGGAATATGTGGTTGCGGTCCTCCACACCTGTGACCTGTCACCTGCATGGAACACCTGAGGTCCCTGTGACCTGTCACCTGCACAGGACACCTGAGGTCCCTGTGCCCTGCCACTAAGTCATCCTGCTTTTGAGAGTGAGATGAAGGATCACTCTCAGTTCCTCAGACTTGAGCTTCCATCCAACTCTTGGTTCCATTAGTTAAAAAATATAAAAACTTTGGTCCCAATTCAGATAAATAAAAAAAAAAATCGAGTTTTATTTTCAAATTCTTGTACCCATACTGTGTACCCTCACTGTGTGACTCTTGTACCCTCACTGTGTGACTTACTTTAGGGCTATTAGCCTACAGAAGCCAGACAATAGCTCAGGGTCAGTGTGCTATCAGGGGACACTGAAAAGCCCAGAGAGACAGGCCTGTTACAGTGGTAGGTGTTTTGCAAATCTGTCTTACAACCACACCAAGCTATGGGTGTGCCTGCTGCCTGATGAAAGGTTCATCCCATGATAACATGGAAAGGCAAGTGTGTCCTCCTCATCCTTGGCCCTCAGATGTGATGTCCAGGGAGATGGGCTCAGCGGAAACTGCTGGTCACCAGCGCCAGGAGAGACCAGGAGGGTCCTATCACTCCTTTCCCTATGACAGAGTTGCTGAATTTTTATTCTACAAAAACTGATTCTTGTGGGGCTCAGGAGGTAGTGGCATGCTCATGAGCAGCAGGAGGACTGGAGCCCAATCCCCAGCACCCGTGGAGAAATGGTACATACTGGTGTGTATCTGTTATCCCAGAGTTTAGAGACACGAAGACTGAAGACAGAGTCTCTCTGAGGCTTGCTCTCCCTAAGTCTGAGAGACCCAGGTTCTCAGAGAACTTGTCTCAAAATATAAAAGGAAGACACTCAACATTGACCTCTGTCTATGCACACACATGAAAGTGCACCTACTCATCACATGTACATAATACACACAAGATATATTACTGAAACAGCACAGTCTACCCAAGAAATAATACAATCCTTATGTGTTATTTAAAAAATTTAAAAGGAGACTAGGATATTAACTACTTTGACTTGAATGTTATGAATTGCATATGTCAACAGAATTATCACATGATATCCTGTATAATCATACAACTAGTAGTTAATTTTCATATTCTGCACTGGGCCATGTTATTTAATTTGGGTTTATATGAGAAAATATTTCAAATCAACGTTAACACTAGGTGGGACTTTCTGGAAGAGCTCTTAGGGTTTTGCTTGGACTGAGAGGCCTCAGGTTATGGGCATGCTGAGGAGCTGAGGGACAAGTTTCCTCCCCCTTACCAACCTTCCTTGAGATTCTCTACCAGCAGGGTCAGGAAACAGGAGACACAAAAGATTTCTCTCCCAAGGCCTCCTGGAGATTTTCAGTCAATTCCTTTTCAACCTGACAGGGAATGATGGACAGTCACAAGATGTCTAGGGTTCTAGGAAGCCTAGACTTGGACCAGGCTATAGTCCTGGAGTGGACAGTGAATGAGTGGCATGGCCTGTGGGTGGTACCATGGTTGAATCCATGAGGAGGAACTTCAGGGGGCATAGGACTATCCTGTGTCTATTACTGCCACCTTCTCCCTTAGATGTAGTCCTGGACTACAGAGTAACACAGGCCATGCACCAGGCTGGCTAGACTCTGATGACCCACTTGTGAGTGCTGTTTGGGGTGGGTCTGTGCAGGGGACGGGCCAACAATTACCAGTCAGCACCAGGGCTCTGTGTGCACTCTTTGCTGTGCTTACTCAGTACTTTGTGGGACCCAAACCACACAAAGGCCCCACCTGTCTGGCTTGGTTCCTAGTGGCAACATTCCTGACTGAAGAATGATTGGAAGGGCACCCCACGAATGGCTGACCGATGATGCAAAAGGAGTTTCTTTGACTCTGATAGGTGAAGACACAGAAGCTGTGGAAAGCAGAAAGGACCATGAAGGATTTCTGAGAAGACCTGCAGAAGCATGCCTTGTGAATGACATCCTGAATGAGCTGTTCCAGGGGAGCAGGGCAGACGGGGTGACTCCAACAACAGACATGTGTTTTCTCACTGTTCTGTACATTCAATTTGAGAATAAGATTCCATTAGGAGCCTGTTCCTGGCTTGGAGATGGCTGTTTTCTGACTATGTCATCACATGGATTAATGGGCTCTGTCTTTAGCACCCAGTATGCTTTTCCTGATAGACACAGTAGAACATTTGAGTTGCCTCATCCTCCTATTCCAAAACAATGGGATTTCATGCTCAACTTCCAAGAATGTGTTTGCTTACAGTCCACCGGGAGACCTAATCAGAGTTTAAAATTTTAAATTGTCTTATTAATGAGACTAAGAACTCCAGGAGGAAACCTTGAATTCCTACTATCCCCTGGAAGTTTTAAAGGAGTTCTCCAAACTCCAGTACCTTCAGTGAGTGGCCTGTGGGTGTGTCTGTGGCAGTTGTATTAATTCAGCTAATTGAAGTGGGAAGAGCAGTCCACTGTGGGCATCATCCCTAAGGTAGGTGGTTCTGACCTGTGAAGCATGGAGAAACTGAACTGAGCACAATCAAGGGAGCACTGTATGATCTTGACCATGGCATGATGTGACTCCATGAAGTTCTTGCCCTGACTTCCATACAATGGTGGATGCAACTTAGAAGTGTAAATGGAAATGAGCTCTTTTCTCTCCTAAGTTGCTTTTGTCAGAAATGAATGGGGGAGAGAGAGAGAGAGAGAGAGAGAGAGAGAGAGAACAAGAGAGCACTCTCAACTAGATTACTATCTTATACTGGTGAAAATATAAACTTAGAAGTCGAAATCAGTGAAGTTCTATATGACCTGTCACAGTCAATGAATATTTTAAGTTGGAATACTACAGCGATATTTGCTCATCCATGCTTATGGTAGTCTGAATGAGAATGTCTCCCAAGGCTCATGTATTTCAATACTTGGTCCCAAATTGATGGAACTATTTGGGAAGGATTAAGAGGTGTGGCCTTGTTGCATGAGGTGTGTCGCTGAGGGTGGGCTTCGAGGTTTCAAAAGCCCATGCCAGTCCCTTTCTGTCTCTGTGTTGTGATTATGGATCAAATGTAAGCTCTGATCTACTGTTCCAGAGCTGTGACTGCCTGCCTGTTGCCGTGTTAATTGCCATGATGGTCATGGATTCACCCTCTGAAATTGTAAGCCCCCATTAAGTGTATTCTTCTAAGTGGCCTTGGTCATGGTGTCAGTACAGCAATAGGAAAGTAACTAAGACAATGTTCTTTGCTGCTCTACAGTAGCCAGGCCATGGAACCATCTTAGCTGTCCACCGATAGATGAATTGATAAAGAAAATTCAGGAAAAACCAAAAGAAAGAAAGAAAGAAAAAAAGAAAGAAAGAAAGAAAGAAAGAAAGAAAGAAAGAAAGAAAGAAGAAAAGAAAGGAAGGAAGAAAGAAAATGTCATAGATCACAATGGAATTTTATGAGCCATAAGGAAAGATTAAACCATGGCATTTACAGAAAAGTAGCTGAAAATTATCATGTTAAGTGAAGCTGAAAGACAAATTCCACATTGCACTCAAACATGGAACCTAGCTTTGAAATGATATGTATGTGTGCAAATACAGGGACACGCATGTGTGTAGGTCATGGAACTAGAAAGGGGATTATCAGAGGAAGAGGTCAGAGCGAGGTTGAGAAGCAAAGTGATAGAATACGTGTGCCCAGAAAAGAGAAGTTTGAACAAACGGGAAGCAAAGGATGGGGTAGAAGGGAGGAGGAAGTTAGGAGAGGGACAGTGGGGGAGAGGAACCAAAGACAATAAGGTGTGACAGCAGGTTTGTATAAAGATGTCATGATGAAACCACTCTTTTTTTTTTGTACTAACCTTAAAAAAAATTTAAACGTAAAAATAAAAACTATCAAAAACCTTCATTTCCACCCCCCAAAGTTCCCCAAAGTCAAACCAGAAATCCCCTGCATTCCTTATTTCCAAAGTTCTCCACCAGAGGCAAGCATTAAGCCCCGCCCCTTGATGCCCCTTGGAGCACATGCACAGTAGGAGGTGCTCGGCCTATTATGGCAGTCTGTTCTTTGGTGATGCTGGGATCACAGCCTCAATCCTGGTTGAAGGGAGAGCTCTGTTGGCTCAGAGTGAACCATGAATGGGATTTCAGAAGGGAAGTGATCACTAATTCCACTCACGTCGTACTCTGATTTCACTTTGTTAAATAACATTATTGATTCAGTAACCTTTGGAATCCTCATGTCTTATATTTAATGGGTTGTGTTATGCTTTTTCTGTCACACCTGTGAAACACACCACTTTCCTTATTTAAATGTTTGTGAGACAAGATCCCAGACATCGTGTTATTCCAGGCAAGGAGCCTTACAGTTCCAAATCCCAGGAGAATGTCAGCAAAGCAATAAGTCTTTACCCACCTACTTAACTTTAGAATTCTGCTCTCAAGCATGCCTGGGGTAACAATTATAGAAAGATCTGGAAGGATCTGGGCATGGCAACACATGCCTTTAACCAGAGATAGGCGGATTTGGCCAGTCTGGTCCAAATAGTGAGTTACTATAGAGAGAGACCCTGTCTCGAAAAAGAACTGAGCAGTTCACTTGTCGTTTTGTGTATGTGCGTTCTAGGAAGTGCTCTGCCCTCAAGTGACAGCCTTCGCTCCACTTTTCCTGAAAATACCTGCTTGTTAAAAACTGAACTAGGAAGGGGATGGGTAGCAGAAATATCCCTATTTATACTGCCCGGAAATCTCAGGGCATTACTATTTGACTTTCTCGCCAAGTTTCCTCACGTGCATGTGGACATGGCCTGCACTTTCTTCCATGGTGGGATTATTTTAGATATGCCCTGTCTAATTCCTATAGCTACACTCTAAAGACTCTTTTCATCCTAAAAAAATGCAGACTTACACTGAAATAAACTCAATCTTACATTGAACCTTGCTTTGTGCCCACTCTTGGTACAGGTGTACCCTGATTTACACTCAACTGAGATTATTTCAAAGTGAATCCTATGAATCTACTATTTCTGTCAGGAATTGTCTGTCTGTTCTGGTTTGGTTTCTGTTGCTGTGACAAACTCTGACTGAAGGCCACTTCAAGGAGGACAGGATTGATCTGACTTTCTCTTCTAGGTTCATCACTGAGGGAAATCAGGGCAGGATCTCAAGCAGGGGCTTGAAGAAGAAACCATGGAGGGAAGATGCTTGCTGACTGGCTTGCTGGCTCATGCTCAGTTTGCCTTCTTCTATAGCCAGGGCTGATTGCCTAGGAGTGTGTAGGACCCACCATGGGCTGGGCCCTCCCACACCAATGAACAGTTAAAACTGTCCCTTATGGGATAATCAGAGGCCAGCCAATCAGATGTGGGCACCCCTTCAATCAAAGCTCTCCTCTCAGATGACTCTAGGCTGTGCTAAGTTGACAAAGCTGACCAGGCCAATGAATCCCTACCAGAAGACCTTAAACAGTGACAGCATCCTTCTGATGCCCAGTGTGTCCTACTTCCTCACACAGCCACTCTTAAAGCTTCTTGGATGGCCCTGTGGTCTTTGCTACTATTTTACTTGAGTCCAGATGGAAATATACTTGTAACTGGTTTCCTTGGTTAACATAGTTCTTATTTTGTTCTAATCTCTGCAAGGTTTTCCCCCTTAGGGTTTATTTGTTGAAATTCAGTGGTCTGTTCTACAGCATGTCTTGGTTTGGCTTGCTAAGTGCTCCCCTGTGGAGATGTTTATAATGTCCCCCTGTTCTGTAGTTCTTGACAACTGTTTAGATCTAAGCTTGATGATACTCAGGTCTGTTTCCTCTAATCAAGTCGATTTCATAAACGATGGTGTTGTCACTCACATGGACTCCAAGTGTCTAGTTTCTTTTCTGTCAAATAAATAACCTCCATTCATTTTCTATCACAAGGATTAAAATAGGGTCTAGAGAAAAGACTCAGTAATTACGCGTGCCTGCTGCTCTTGTCAAGGACCTGAGTTTGGTTTCCAGCACCCGTATCAACACAGCTCACAACCTCCTGTAAGTCCAGCTTCAGGGATCTGGTGCATTGTTCTGGCCTCCTCCAGCACCTGAACTCACATGTGCATTATCTCATCCCCCAAATTTTCATTCACGTGTGCATAACCCTGCCAAACATCTGCATTCACATGTGCATAACCCCGCCAAACATCTGCATTCACATGTGCATAACCCCACCAAACATCTGCATTCACATATGCATAATCCTGCCACACACCTGCATTTACATGTGCACAATCCTGTAACACATCTGCATTCATATGTGCATGTCCCCACACACAAACATCTACATTCACATGCGCATGTTCTCCAACACAAATATCTGCATTCACATGTGCATGTCCTCCCACACACAAACATCTGTAGTCACATGTGCATTACCCACTACAAACATCTACACTCACATGTGCATGTCCCCCACATGAACATCTGCATTAACATGTACATGTCCTCCCACAAACATAATTAAAAATAGTCATTAGAAAGGTATAAAGTGGTTAAATGCTAAATTATCATATCTATTTTGTTTATTATATAGATATTTCTATAAAATGTCATTTAGAATATTTCTTTAAAAATAAATTTCCCTTAAGTACTTTTGTGTACATAGAAGCATAGCTTGAATAGGAAGTAAGGATAAATGCTTGGTTTTTTATGTGCTGGTTTTCAATGTAGTGGTTGATTCCTTCTGAAAATGAAGGATACTTTTTTCCCTGTTATAAACAAATTTGACATGATACAGTGCTTTTTTGCTACCGTGCTTTTAAACATCACCTTCGATCTCCCTGTGTCAGTGTAACTCGGGAAGATCAGTTTTCATGGTGGCACCATTTGTCTATTGTAAAGGATCTGGTTGCATTTAACCATTTTTTTTATTGTTGAAAATGTATATTCTGTGTATGTGTGTACACACGTGTGTGTATATATGAGTGTGGGGGTTTGTGGAAGGTTAGAGGTCAGTCTCAAGTGTTGTCTAGATAGCAAGCTCCAGAGATGCACATGTCTCTGCCTCTGCATATCTGGGTGAGTTATAAGCATGTCCAGATATACCTGCATACCTGGGTGGGTTATAAGCATGCTGGATATACCTGCATTTATACAAGTTCTGGAAATTGAATTCTGACTCTCATGTTTAAATGGCAAGTATTTTACCAACAGAGTTATCTCCCAAACACTTACATTCTTTTAATTTAGAAGTCCTGGTCGAGTTCAGTCTTGATTTTACAAACACATTTTTTTTGTAAGGAAGGATAGTGCTTTCTCTAATATTATTTGCAAGGTGAAATTAGTGGATTAATTTTTAATGATGACCAGGATATAAAGGGAATCTGGTTAGTTGAGTAGGTTTTTTATTGAAGCTTTGAAAGATATTTTTTACTTTGTCTACTTAAAATATTCATACCATTGATGGGAGAAAAATATCTCCTTTTCTCCTTGATAGTTGAAGAGGCCCCTCACCAAGGATGAAAGAGAAAACACGATGATTAATTGAACTGGACAAGTTATTAAATGTTTAAAAATGATAATGGCCACACACATTTTACTATTCCCATATTTGTTTGAAAGTTTTAATGTTTCTTTTCTTTTAAAAAAATGCTCACTCTTTGAAAAGGAATTTCTTTCCTTTCTGATTCTCCATTATGGCATGGATTTTCACATATGCTATTGAATGTTGTCTATCAATATACACCTGTGTACATTGTCACTTAGGTGACTATTCATCCTGTCCTGTGCTGGCATGTTTGTTTGGAAATAATCATTAATAATGTCTCCTGCCACCCTCCAGAGTCCCAGGCTTTATACTAAATGATATAGTCATTGTAGATGTTAGTGTTTTTTCCCTTCTTTTTACCAAGATTCTCTTATAGATATGGAGAGAGAGGACAGTATTGTCTTCTGATTTCAGTGGGATCACTTTGAGTTTCTCTCTATTTAGTTTGATGTTGACCATTGGCTTGCTGTACATTGCCTTTATTATGTTTAGATATGTTCCTTGTATCCCCATTGTCTCCAAGACCTTTAACATGAAGGGATGTTGTATTTTATCGAAGGCTTTTTCATCATCTATGAGATGATCATGTGGTTTTTATTTTTTCAGTTTGTTTATATGGTTGATTAGATTGACAGATTTTTGTATTTTGTATGTTGAACCATCCCTGCACCTCTGATATGAAGCCTACTTGGTCATGGTGAGTGATTTTTCTGATTCGGTTTGCTAGTATTTTATTGAGTATTTTGCATCAAGTGAGATTGACTGGTCTGTAATTCTCTTTCTTAGTAATGTTTTTGTGTGGTTTGTGTATCAGGGTAATTGTAGCCACATAAAAAGGGTTTGACAATATTACTTCTGTTTCTATTATGTGGAACAATTTGAGGAGTATTGGTATTAGTTTTTTGAAAATCTTGTAGAATTCTGCACTAAAAGCTTTTGGTTCTGGTCTTTTTTTTGTTGTTAGAAGACTTTTTGTAGGGCCTGGGTCTGCCTCTGCTCGTAGAGTGCATCTTGAGGACAGTTTCTGGTCAGCCAGCTAAAACACTGTTCCTATGCTCCCTCTGCCTGGCCTGGTGATTAGCTGTAGGGCATTGTTTCATCTTTGGTATGGCAATTTCCCACCTGCCTGAGCAGTAATCCTTGTACAGCAGCTAGGTATATAAGGATTTCCCCAGTTGAATAAACGGCATTCGGCTGATCTCCTCTTGAATGACCCAGGTCTCTTGTGTGTTCTTTCAATCTCCAGGCCCTTGCCCGACTCGTGTATGGTACAGTGATGCGTGAACTGTACCGAGGGGGTAACACAGAATCGGGTGTTACAACTTTTAATGACTGTTTCTATTTCTTTAGCAGTTATAGGTCTATTTAATTTGCATATTTGGTATTGATTTAGTTTTAGTAATTGTTATTTATCCAGAAAATTGTCTATTTCTTTTAAGTTTTCCAATTTTCTGGAGTACAGGTTTTTGAAGTATGACCAGATGATTTTCTGGATTTCCTCTGTATCTGTTTTTATGTCCCCCTTTTCATTCCTGATTTTGTTAAATTGGATATTCTTTCTATGCCTTTTGGTTAGTTTGGATAAAAGTTTTTCTATTTTGTTGATTTTCTCAAAGAAACTGTCCATTGGTGAGAGTGGAATATTGAAGTCTCCCACTATTACTGTGTGGGGTTTAATGTGTGATTCAAGCCTTAGTAGTGTTTCTTTTACATATGTGGGTGCCCTTGTATTGGGGTCAAAGACATTTAGTATTGAGATTTCTTCTTGATGGATTTTTCCTGTGACTAATATGAAATATCCTTCTTTTTCTCTTTTTTTATTTTAGTTTGAATTCTATTTTGTTAGATAGTAGAATAGCTATACCAGTTTATTTCTTAGCTCTATTTTATTGGAAAATTTCTTCCCAACCCTTTACTCTGAGGTGATGGCTGTATTTGAGGTGTGTTTCTTGTACACAGCAGAAGGATGGATTCTGTTTTCAAATCAAATCTGCTATCCTGTGTCTTTTTATAGGTGAGTGGAATTCATTTATATTAAAGAATGTTAATGATCAGTGATTGCTAATTCCTGTTATTTTAGTTTTCATTGTTGGTGATGCTATTGTGTGTGTGTTTTAGTCTTCTTTGGAATTTTCTGCTGTGAGATCATGTATTCTCTATGTTTTTGTAGATGTAGCTAACTTCCTTGTGTTAGAGTTTTCCTTCTAGTACTTTGTGTATGGCTGGGTTTGTGGCTAGGTATTGGTTAAATCTGGTTCTGTCATGGAATATCTTGTTTTGTTCTTCTATGGTGATTTTTGCTGGGTATAGTAGTGTGGGCTGGCATCTGTGGTTTTTTTTTTAAGTAATTTTATTAAATTATAAAAGTTTCCATTTCCGCTCCTCTTCCAAACACCCTCCCACTCCCCCCACTCCCTCTCCTCCTCCCTCTTCGTCCCTTAGGGCAGTCAGGGTTTCCTGCCCTGTGGGAAGTTCAAGTTCCTCCCCCCTCCCTCCAGGTACAGGAAGGTGAGTATCCAAACAGACTGGATCCCCAAAATCCAGTATAAGCAGAGGAAACAAGTCCCAGTGTCATAGGCAATGGCTTTTCAGAAAGACTTCGGGCCAGACACATTCAGAGAATCTGGCCAAATTCCGAGAATCTGGTTAGATCACGTTCTCGTTTAGTCCCAGTTCAACTGGCCTTGGTAAACTCTCATTAGATCCGTCCCCTTGTATGAGTGGGTGATAGCATCCCTCGCAGTCCTGATTTCCTTTTTCATGTTCTTCCTCCTTCTGCTCCTCATTTGGACCTTGGGGGGCTCAGTCCGGTGCTCCAATATGGGTCTCCGTCTGTATCGCCATCCATCGTCGGATGAAGGTTCCCTCTGATCTTGCCTTCCTTGATCACGTTCTCTTTCCTTCTGCTCCTCATTTGGACCTTGAGGGGCTCAGTCCGGTGCTCCAATGTGGGTCTCCGTCTGTATCGCCGTCCTTCGCCAGATGAAGGATCTATGGGGATAAGCAAAATATATATCAGTATGGTTATGGGCCAAGGCCGGTTCAGGCACCCTCTCCTCTGTCCAGAGAACAATCTGGAGATCTCTCCTTGGACCTGGGATGCCATATATAATCAAGTCTCCTGTAAACCCTAAAATGACTCCCTTAGTTGAAATAAATTCTTCCCTGATCCCATATTCATCCTTCCTCCCTCCCCCCCATCCCAGGCCACCGAGCTTTCCCCATTCCTCCCCTACTCCCTTCTCTCTAACCCTCTCCCCTTCCAACAACCCTCCCCCCCATGCACCCGAGGTTACCTGGGACTCTTGTCTATTTCCTACCTCCTGGCGGATAGCTAAATAATCTTCATCAGGTTCATCTTCTTATTTAGCTTCTCTAGGATCACGAATAATAGGCTCAAAGACCTTTAATTATGGTTAGAATCCACTTATGAGTGAATACATACCGTGTTCCTCTTTTTGGGTCTGGCTTACCTCACTCCGTAAAGCATTTTCTATTTCCATCCATTTGCATGCAAAATTCAAGATGTCATTGTTTTTTTACCGCTGAGTAAAACTCTAATGTGTATGTTCCACACCTTTTTTAATCATTCTTCTATTGAGGGGCACCTAGGCTGTTTCCAGGTTCTGGCTATTACAAATAGTGCTGCTATGAACATAGTAGAACAAATGCTTTTGTAGTATGTTAGGGAATCTCTAGGGTATATTCCCAAGAGTGGAATTGCTGGGTCCTGAGGGAGGTTGACTCCCAGTTTCCTGAGAAACCACCACACTGATTTCCACAGTGGCTGCACAAGTTTGCATTCCCACCAACAATGGATGAGTGTTCCCCTCATTCCACATCCTCTCCAGCATAGGCTATCATTGGTGTTTTTGAGTTTGGCTATTCTGACAGGTGTAAGATGATATCTCAAAGTGGTTTTGATTTGCATTTCCCTGATCGCTAAGGAGGTTGAACATGACCTTAAGTGTCTTCTGGCCATTCGAAGTTCATCTGTTGTGAATTCTCTGTTCAGTTCAGTACCCCATTTTTTAATTGGGTTAATTAGAGATTTAGTGTCTAGTTTCTTGAGTTCTTTGTATATTTTGGAGATCAGACCTTTGTCTGATGAGGGGTTGGTGAAGATCTTCTCCCAGTCAGAAGGCAGCCTTTTTGTCTTACTGACAGTGTCCTTTGCTTTACAAAAGCTTCTCAGTTTCAGTAGATCCCATTTTTTCATTGTTTCTCTTATTGTCTGTGCTACTGGTGTCCTACTTAGGAAGAGGCCTCCTGTGCCTATATCTTGTAGACTACTTCCCACTTTCTCTTCTATTAGGTTCAAAGTGGACGGATTAATGTTGATGTCTTTAATTCATTTGGACTTGAATTTTGTGCATGGTGATAGATATGGATCTACTTTCATTCTTTTACAGGTTGACATCCAGTTATGCCAGCACCATTTGTTAAAGATGCTTTCCTTCTTCCATTGTATACCTTTAGCTCCCTTGTCGAAAATTAGGTGTTCATAGGTTTGTGGATTAATATCTGGGTCTTCTATTCGATTCCATAGGTCGACTTCTCTGTTCTTATGCCAATACCAAGCTGTTTTCAATACTGTAGCTCTGTAATAGAGTTTGAAGTCAGGGATGGTAATGCCTCCAGAAGTTCTTTTATTGTATAAGATTGTTTTGGCTATCCTGGGTTTTTTGTTTTGCCATATAAACTTGATTATTGTTCTCTCAAGGTCTGTGAAGAAGTTTGATGGGATTTTGATGGGGATTGCATTGAATCTATAGATTGCTTTTGGTAGAATTGCCATTTTTACTATGTTGATTCTCCCAATCCAAGAGCAGGGGAGGTCTTTCCATTTTGTGGTATCCTCCTCAATTTCTTTCTTCAAAGACTTAAAGTTCTTGTCAAATAGGTCTTTCACTTCCTTGGTTAGGGTAACCCCAAGATATTTTATGCTATTTGTGGCTATCATGAAAGGTGATGTTTCTCTGATTTCCCTCTCTGCTTCTTTATCCTTTGTGTATAGGAGGGCCACTGATTTTTTGGAGTTGATCTTGTATCCTGCCATTACTAAAAGTGTTTATCAGCTGTAGGAGTTCTTTGGTAGAGCTTTTGGGGTCACTTATGTACACTATCATATAGTCAGCAAATAACGAAAGTTTAACTTCATCCTTTCCAGTACGAATCCCCTTTGAGTTTCTCTCCATTCAGTTTGATGTTAGCTGTCTGCTTGCTGTATATTGCTTTTATTATATTTAGGTATGATCCTTGTATCCCCAGTCTCTCCAACACCTTTATCATAAATGGGTGTTGAATTTTGTCAAATGCTTTTTCAGCATCTAGTGAGATGATCATATGGTTTTTTTCTTTCAGTTTATTTATATGATGGATTACATTGATAGATTTGTGTATGTTGAACCAGCCCTGCATCTCTGGAATGAAGCCGACTTGATCATAATGGATAATTTTTCTAATGTGTTCTTGGATTCGGTTTGCCAGTATTTTATTGAGAATTTTCGCATCGATGTTCATGAGTGAGATTGGCCTGTCATTCTCTTTCTTGGTTGTGTCTTTGTGTGGTTCTGGTATTAGGGTAACTGTAGCTTCATAAAAGGAGTTAGGCAATGACTCTTCTGTTTCTATATTGTGGAATACATTAAGGAGTATAGGTATTAGCTCTTCCTGGAAGTTCTGGTAGAATTCTGCATTGAAACCATCTGGTCCTGGGCTTTTTTTGGTAGGGAGATTTTTGATAACAGCTTCTAATTCTTCGCGACTAACAGGTCTATTTAGATTGTTCACCTGGTCTTGGTTCAACTTTGGTATATGGTACTTATCTAAAAAAATGTCCATTTCTTTTACATTTTCCAGCTTTGTGGTATATAAACTTTCGTAGTAAGATCTAATGATTCTCTGAATTTCCTCTGTGTCTGTGGTTATGTCCCCCTTTTCATTTCTGATCTTATTAATTTCCATGTTCTCTCTCTGCCATTTGATTAATTTGGATAGGGGTTTGTCAATCTTGTTGATTTTCTCCAAGAACCAGATTTTTGATTCATTGATTCTTTGGATTGTTTTCTGTGTTTCAATTTTGTTGATTTCAGCCCTCAGTTTGATTATTTCCAGTCTTCTAGACCTCCTGGGTGAATCAGCTTCTTTTTTTTCTAGAGCTTTCAAGTGTGCTGTTAAGTCTCCAATGTGTGCTTTCTCCACTTTCTTTAATTGGGCACTTAGTGCTATGAACTTTCCTCTTAGCACTGCTTTCATAGTGTCCCATAGGTTTGAGTATGTTGTGTCTTTGTTTTCATTAAATTCAAGGAAGAGTTTAATTTCTTTCTTTATTTCTTCCTTGACCCAGGGTTGATTTAGTAGTTGACTGTTCAACTTCCATGAGTTTGTTGGCTTCCTGCAGGAAGCATTGTTGTTGAATTCTAATTTTAGTCCATGGTGATATGACAAGACACAGGTGGTTACTAATATTATTTGTATCTGTGGAAGTTTGCTTTGTTACCGAGTATGTGGTCAATTTTCGAGAAGGTTCCATGAGCTGCAGAGAAAAAGGTATATTCTTTCCTATTTGGGTGGAGTGTTCTATAGATGTCTGTTAAGTCCATTTGATTCACTACCTCCCATAAATCTCTTAATTCTCTGTTTGGTTTCTGTCTGATTGACCTGTCCATTGGTGAGAGAGGAGTGTTGAAGTCTCCTACTATTAGTGTGTGTGGTTTGATGACTGCCTTGAGTTCTAGAAGAGTTTCTTTTACATATGTGGGTGCCTTTATATTAGGAGCATAGATATTCAGGATTGAGACTTCCTCCTGATGAATTGTTCCAGTTATGAGTATGAAATGTCCATCTCCATTTCTTCTGATTGATTTTAGTTTGAAGTCGATTTTGTTAGATATTAGAATGGCCACACCCACTTGTTTCTTAGGTCCATTTGCTTGGAAAACCTTTTCCCAACCGTTTACTCTGAGTAGGTGTCTGTCTTTGTGGTTGAGGTGTATTTCTTGTAAACAGCAGAATGTTGGATCCTGTTTTTGTATCCAAACTCTAAGTCTGTGCCTCTTTATAGGTGAATTGAGTCCATTGATATTAAGTGATATTAATGACCAGTGGTTGTTGACTCCGGTCATTTTTTTTTTAGGTAGTACAGTGTATGTGTTTTCCTTCTTTGAGTTGTGCTTGTAAAGGGTTGCTAGATGTTTGAGTTATTGTAGGCAGTGTTGGGAATGTTGGATTCCTTCGGTAGTGATTTTCCTTCTAATATTCTCTGTAAGGCTGGATTAGTAGCTACGTATTGTTTAAATTTGTTTTTTTCCTGGAATATTTTGTTTTCTCCGTTGATAGTGAACGATAGCTTGGCTGGGTATAGTAGTCTGGGTTTGCATTCATGGTCTCTTAGTTTCTGCAGTACCTCTATCCAGGATCTTCTGGCTTTCATGGTTTCCATAGAGAATTCCGGTGTAAGCCTGATAGGTTTACCTTTATAAGTTACTTGACCTTTTTCCTTTGCAGCTCTTAAAATTTTTTCTTTAATCTGTATGTTTTGTGTTTTGATTATTATATGGCGAGGGGATGTTTTTTTCTGATCCAGTCTATTTGGTGTTCTGTATGCTTCTTGAACCTTCATAGGAATATCGTTCTTTAGGTTGGGAAAGTTTTCTTCTATAATTTTGTTGAATATATTTTCTGGGCCTTTGATCTGCAGTTCTTCTCCTTCTTCAATCCCTATTATTCTTAGATTTGGTTTTTTTTATTGTGCCCCAGATTTCCTGAATGTTTTGTGAAGAGAATTTGTTGCATTTGCCGTTTTCTTTGGTCAGAGCATTTATTTTCTCTATGGTATCTTCAGAATCTGAGATTCGTTCTTCTATCTCTTGTATTCCATTGGTTATGCTTGATTCTGTAGTCTCCGTTCGTTTACCTAGGTTTTCCATATCCAGCCGGTTCTCGGTTTGTGTTTTCTTCATTGCCTCCATTTCAGTTTTCAATTCTTGAACTGTTTCCTTTACTTGTTTGATTGTTTTTTCTTGGTTTCTCAGGATCTCATTCATGGATTTACTTATTTCTTAAAACTTTTTGCTATATTTCTCATCTATTTCTATCCTCATTTCTTCAAACTTTTTGTTATATTTCTCATCCAATTCTTTAAGGGAGTTATTCATATGCTGTTTAAGGGACTCTATTGCTTTCATAATGGCACTTTTTTCCACTTCTTCTGGGTTAAGGTGTTCAAGTCCTTCTATTGTAGAGTCATTGGGATCTGGTGTTTTCATGTTGTTTTTCAGATTGTTGGATGAGGTCTTGCCTTGGCGTCTGCCCATCTCTTACTTCAAATATTCTCTATTGGAACTTCTGTTACCGGGTCAGGTTCCCTTCTTGGGCAGGAACTTCACTGACAGAATGCCCACCTTTCCTCAGGCAGGCTATTGAAGCCCAGGCACTCCCTCTTTCCGGGATGCACTTATAATGCAGGCTCAGCTTGCAAGGCAGCTGAGCTGGGAAAATTTTATGGCCCCAGGGGGAAGGGAGAAATATAGGAATTCGTACCTGGATTGGAGCTGGGATGGCAGGCAGGAGGGGGGAGCCAGCACTGCAGGGTGACCTGGGTGTCTATGGGGTCGGGGAACACCCAAGCTCCTCCTCACCGGGACCCTGCCAAGGACCGAAGCAAACTCACCCCTCTGATGGCCCTCTGCTAGAAGTCAGGGCCCCTGCTGGTCAGGGATGTGGCTGAGCTGGCACCTGGTCCACCTGTCCTCAGGGAGGCCTTTAAGACCCAGGAACTGCCTTCAGCCGGGATGCTCCTACAGCCCAGGCCCAGCTCGCAAGGCAACTGAGCTGGGGTAATTTTATGGCCCCAGGGGGAAGTGAGAAATATAGGAATTCGTACCTGGATGGGAGCTGGGATGACAGGCGGGAGGGGGTAGCCAGCACTGCAGGGCGACCTGGGCATCTATGGGGTCGGGGAACACCCAAGCTCCTCCTCACTGGGACCCTGCCACAGCCCGAAGCAAACTCACCCTTCCGATGGCCCTCCCATCTGTGGTTTTTTAATATTGTCTGAGTTTTCTGTCCTGCCTGGTTCCCAAAATTGTTAAGTCCCAAAGAAATCACACAGAGGCCTACATTAACTATAAACTTATTGGCCCATTAGCTCAGGCTTCTTATTAACTCTTATAATGTATATTAGCCCATTATTCTTGTCTATGTTAGCCACATGGCACAGTACCTTTTTCAGCGAGGCAGTCACATCTTGCTTCTTCTGTGGCTGAGCAAGGACTGCATCGTATTCCCAGAATTCTCCTGTTCTCATTGAACTGCCTTTTCTTCCTGTCTTGTTGTCCTGCCTATACTTCCTGCCTGACTGCTGGCCAATCAGCGTTTATTTAAAACATAACTGACAGAATAGAGACAATTGTCAACACCATCTTAAGGTCTGTATAATGCTAGATCTTCTGGCTTTCATGGTTTCCATTGAGAAGTCAGGTGTAATTCTGATAGGTCTGCCTTTATATGTCACTTGTCTTTTTTTTTGCAGCTCTTAATATTCTTTTTCTTTCCTGTATGTTTAGTGTTTTGATTATTATATGGAAGGGGACTTTTTTTTTGGTCCAGTCTATTTGGTGTTCTGTAAGCTTCTTGTGTCTTCATATGCATATCTTTCTTTAGGTTGGGAACGTTTTCTTCTGTAATTTTGTGGAACATATTTCCTGTGCTTTTGAATTGGACTTCTTCTCCTTCTTCTATCCCTATTATTCTTAGGTTTGATCTTTTCATGGTGGCCTATATTTTATGGATATTTTATGTTATGCTTTTGTTAGATTTAATGTTTTCTTTGACCTATGAGTCTGTTTCCTCTATTGTATCTTCAGCACTTGAGATTCTCTCTTCTATCTCTTGTATTCTGTTGCTTATGCTTGCATTTGTGGTTCCTGTTTGTTTTCTCATATTTTCTGTTTCCAGAATTCCCTCAGTTTGTGTGTTCCTTATTGTCTCTATTTTAGTTTCTAAGTCTTAAATCATCTCTTTTATCTGCTTGATTGCTTTTTCTTTGTTTTCTTAAGGGATTTTTTGACTTCTTCAGATTTTTTTGTTTGTCTTTTTCTTCATTTCTTTGAGGGAATTTTCTATTTCCTCTTTACCAGCCTCAAACATTCTCTTAAAGTTATTTTTTAGGTCATCTTTAGATCATTTTGCATCATCTATATTTTGTTGTATAGGTCTTGCTGTTGTAGCCACTCGTTTTTGTTGGTGTTTTCTTGTTCTTTGTGGTGTTGAGTGGGTTCTTACCTTGTCTACCCATCTTTTCCTCTGATTGGTTTATTTGGGACTGTATCTCTGGTGATCAATATTCTAGGTGCCACTGGATCCAAGGTTCAGATGGTTGCTCCTCATTGTGCAGCTGGGGCCACAGTTCCACTTACCCCAGAGGTCACCAACATTCCCAGAGGTCTCTCAGTGTTCCCGGGGGTAGCTCTGCAATCTTGGTGATCATACTTCCCTGCTTCCACAGAGATTGCTTGCTTGAGAATGCTCTCACTGAAGTCACTGGCTCAGGCCTGGTCCCACGGAGTTGACTGTCTTAGGCCTGTTCTTGTGGAGGTTGCTGGTTTAGACTTATTCCTGCAGATGTCCCTGGCTCAGGCCTGCTCCCACAGAGGTCTCTGACTTGGTCTTGTTCCCTTGGAGGTTGCTCCCTCCCACCTGCTCCTGCCAAGTTTGCTGACTCAGGCCACCTCAGTCTTAATGAACATCCCTCACCTCTTATAAAAAGCTGTGAACTAAATTTCTGAGAAAGGGGTTATACTTACCAAGGCTGACTGACTGTCAGAGGTTTAATGATTGGCATGCTGAGGGTTCAGATCCTTTCACAAGTTATGTTGGTATCTGCAGCCCTTTTAATAGCTTTTTGTCAACCTTTGTATGTGACCCACTGTAACTATTAGGTAAATTCTTTGGAATGTCTAAATAGACCCCTTAGCTCCCACTCCACAAAAGTTAAGAATGTCACCAGACAGCACCTGAGACCTAGAGCAGAGATTCCCTTGCTTTGCTGTAGCCCATCGACTTTTTGTGCCTGCCAGTGTATTCAAAAAGTGTGCTGACTTAGCACTTTGAATGACCTTCAGCATTTCAATCTGAAATAACATTGAAGTTCTGAACAAATTGTTCTAGATCAGCATCAGAACTTACTAGAAATGTTGTTTTGCATCCCCAGCCTGAGACCTCCTGAGTCAGAAAGTCTGAGGGCGGGTCATGACTGAGCCCATGTTGTGTTTGGATGTTCATTCAGAGAATGTCTGCTGATATCTGCAGGTTCTTGTGTTCTGGAACAAATAATTGGACCAGTGGTTTATGATAAGAGAAAAATAAATAGAGAAAGTTTATTCAGGAGCAGAAAGACCCTGCTGAGACTGGACAGAATAGGAGCTGGGGCAGACCTGAGACTATAAATGACACAGGCCACAAGAGTGCTGAACCTCTGTGAGTCACTTACATAGCACCCATGTGACCATGGGGTTTCCTCAAACATGCCTGGCAACTTCAGCTCCAGTCTTTCTGCCATCTGGCTTATTTCATATGTTAATCTCTCTCTCTCTCTCTCTCTCTCTCTCTCTCTCTCTCTCTCTCTCTCTCTCTGTGTGTGTGTGTGTGTGTGTGTGTGGCTGTCTGTCTGTCTGTCTGCCTGTCTGTCTCTATCTCTCTGGAACTTACCTTTCCAACACAATCACCTTGATTGACTCTGATCAACTCTAACTTGAGAATTAATTAGCAGTAAATAGTGGCCTCTTGCTGTAAGGCAAGCCCACCAGAGATCACCACACAGATGCTCTTAAAGCCGAAAACAAAGCCCCCATAGCCAGAGACACTCTTTGTAAGTGGAGGGGAGAAGGAAACCAAGCAGAAGAAACTACCTCTTCTCCCACAAACTCGGACAGTGGAACTATTTCCCCCTCCCCAGATATGGCCTTGCTGTGCTGGGCATACAGAGGTTGTCATAGTTATGGTTTTTATTGCTGAGAAGATATATCATGACTATGGTGACTCTAATAAAGGAAAACATTTAATTAAATATTGTTTACAGTTCAGAGGCTTAGTTCATTATCACCTTATTGGAGAGCATGGAGGGGTACAGGTAGATACATGCTGGAGAAGTAGCTGAGAGTTCTGCATCTGAATCTGTAGGCAGCAGGAAGAGAGGGTGAGCCACTGGTCCTGGCTTGAACTTCTGAAATCTCAAAACCCGTCCCCAGTGACATACTTGCTCCAACAAGGCCACGTCTACTCCAGCAAGGTCACACCTCTTAATTGTGCCACTCCCTATCAGCCTATGGGGATCAATTTATTCAAACCATCACAGAATGGGAAAGTCCACTACTGGTTGGACTAAGAGAACAGGCTGAGGTTGAGGTTTAATTTCTGGCTGGACTAAGAGAATAGGCTGAGTTAAGAATTTCTCTGGCCATGGCCAAACCAAGAAGATTTGGGTCCCCCAACAGGAGGGCACAGTGTTTAAGCAAGGGAGGTGGGTCTTGCACCAGAGAAAATCACTGGTCAATATAGTGCAACTAGTCAGGGTGGCTGGGGTGTCCAGACCCTGTGTTTAAGCAGCCTGAACTTTTGGGGTGGGTGTGGAAAGTCCAGAGATTCTTCACTAGATTGCCTGACTTCAAAGGAGGGCCAATCGATTTCACAGAAGGTCTGGAATTTTCTGGGTGAGAAATGGATATCATATGCATCCTTGTCTATAAAACCCTCCCTGGGTCGTGCTATGCCCACCAGCACCTCTGTCACCCGGCCAGAGTGGTGTGGGAGAATTGTCTGTATTCTGTCAATCATGTATTTTAATAACACGCTGATTGGCCGGGCAGGAAGTATAGGCGGGTCAACCAGACAGGAAGTAGAGGTGGGGTAATGAAAATAGGAGAAAGCTAGGGAGGAGGAAGCTTCCTCCACCACTCCTGCGCAGACCACCGAAGAGGCAGGATGTAATCTGCCCAGCTGAGAAAGGTACTGAGCCATGTGGCTAACATAGATAAGGATAATGGGGTAACATAAGTTATAAGAGCTAATAAGTAGCCTGACTTAATTGGTCAATCAGTTTATAACCTAATGTAGACTTTGTATGATTTTCTTTGGGATTTGCTGGTTGTGGGGTACCAGGCAGGACGGGAACCCCAACAAGCCAACCCTCATGCTACAGATGGCGCCCACATGGATAACTGAATCCACAGAAAGCTTGAGAAAGCTTGGATAAGAATAGAGTAAAGTATATTTTCTTGGTAGCGCAATTTCTCAGGCCTGCTCTGCTTGCTCAGGTAGAGCAAGCAAGCGCTCTCATCTAAGAGAGGCTTCCTGACTCAGCTTTAGCTGCAAAACCTTGCAGCTCATTAAGAGGTCCTGCTACAAAACACTGAAACGGTGTTGATGAAAAGCTGAACGCATGCTTTTAAGTTTTCATCCATAGCAGGAAAAAAGCTGCACCATTTTAAAATGTTGACTTTCTGGGCAGTCCTGCCAGGGCAAACTCTTTCAGGCAGGCAGTCCGACTGAGTGTGGTCTGTGAGCAGAATGATGCAGCTTGCTTGCTGGCAGGGACCTTGAAACGCCATAGAGTTGTGGCAGTAAAAATGGCTCCAGCGGTACCTCTGCCATGAGGCTGGAAAGCTAAGGAATGGGCTGGATCCAGCCAAAGCCACGGCTTTAATTCTCTCGATAAAGACTCACGTGGTCAGAAAAAGAGAGATATACAGTAAAGAGAGATTCAAAGATGAAAAAAAACTTCTAAATAGTTTACAGTATGTTAAAAATAAATGCAGGGTAAAGGTTAAAGTCATTAAAAATAAAAAAGAAAGAAAGAGAGAAGTTGGGTGTGGTGGTACACACCTTTAATCCCAATGCCTGGGAGGCAGAGGTAGGTTGACCCCTGTGACTTCAAGGGACAGAGGTAGATTGACCTCTGTGACTTCAAGGTGTGGTAGCACACACCTTTAATCCCAATGCCTGGGAGACAGAGACAGACGGATCTCTGTGAGTTCAAGGTGTGGTAGCATACACCTTTAATCCCAGCACTGGGGAGGCAGAGACAGGAGGATCTCTGTGAGTTCAAGGACAGCCTGGTCTACAGAGTTATTCCAAGACAAAGATATACAGAGAACCTGTCTCAAAAAGTAAAAGTAAAAATTAAAGAAATAGAGGTTAAAATAAAGCTGCATAAAGATGGAAAATACACAGAGAATCTTGATACTGGATGTTGTTATGCTCTCTTTGAATTGTTTGAATGCTGAGGAAGGAGCAACAGCTGCTAAAAGACTTTTGTTTATAAATGCTGCTGAACTAACCCAAGATAGGTATTTTGAAAATACCTTGGCTTCAAAATTGAAGTTAAAAGGTATGATACTTTCGAGAAAAGATTTTGCTTTTGTTTCCACAGAAAAGGAGAGGCTGTGGATTCATTCTGAGTTAAGAAAAATCCAGTTTGAACAAGGAAGACCACCTGAGAACTCTCCAGTAGGAACAGATGGCCTGGATGTCTGAGTTCTACATCCAGAATGGATTCATGATGCTACCTGAGATGATCAGGACTCACAGTATACTCCAGTCAGAACTTGATTGTAACTCTAAATTTTCTTTAGGTCCCCATATGATTATCAGCGCCCCCAACCAGCAGGAAGTAGCCTGAAATACTACGCCCACATTCCCAACAAATGGACTATGAGTATTTTCCTTTGTTTAAAAAAAAAGAGGGGGGAATGATGTGGGAGAATTTCCATATTCTGTCAATCATGTATTTTAATAAAATGCTGATTGGGCAGGCAGGAAGTATAGGCAGGTCAACCAGACAGGAAGTAGAGGTGGGGCAATGAGAATAGGAGAAGGCTAGGGAGGAGGAAGCTTCCTCCACCACTCCTGCGCAGACCACTGAAGAAGCAGGATGTAATCTGCCCAGCTGAGAAAGGTACTGAGCCATGTGGCTAACGTAGATAAGGATAATGGGGTAGCATAAGTTATAAGAGCTAATAAATAGCCTGACTTAATTGGTCAATCAGTTTATAACCTAATGTAGACTTTGTGTGATTTTCTTTGGGATTTGCTGGTTGTGGGGTACCGGGCAGGACGGGAACCCCAACAAGCCAACCCTCATGCTACACCAGAGGATTCACAGGCAGTCGTGGGTTGCCTTGTGGGCAGAGGTGGTTCTATCAGAAACAGTCTTGAGACTGTTCGCTCCTCCCATTTAGATCCATTTCTCCAACCACCAGAACTGACAGAAGCCCAGAGAGACACACAGACAGAAAACAGTAATGACAACCAGAAGTGCTCACCACACTTCTAACATGGCATCAGTTGTGCTAAGGTCTGGGAACCTGTTATATGCTGCCTTCTTCTTTGTAAAACGGAAGCCATTATCCAACCTTGTAAAGCTGAGATAAGATTTGTGATGATTAACATTGTCAAATTGACAGGATCTAAAATCACCTAGGAAAGAAGCCTCTGGGTGTGCCTGAAGAATTGTCGAATTAAATTGGCTGAGTGTAAAGACCTGCCCCGAATGTGAGAGGCATGTTCTGCTGGCTGGGGTCCTGAATTGAATTAGATGGAAAAAGTGAGCTGAGCACCGCATTCATCTTGCCCCAGCTTCCCGACTGCAGTTGCAGCGTAAACAGTGCCCTCATGTCCCTGCAGCCATGCCTTCCCCATCATGATGTACTCCTAAATTAGGAGCCACAAGAAACGCTTTGTTCCCTTAAGTGGACTTCTTGTCAGGTGTGTTGACACAGCAGTGAGCCAGGCAACCATAAGGGCTGAGCAAAGGGATGTGAGAGACTCATAGGAAATGCTCTGAAGAGGAACGAAGGGGAACGAGAGTTTCTTCCTTTCCATGTCCTTGAGAGTGTGTTCTACTGTGACCCCCTTTTCCAGGCATAGCACATTTACAACATTATCATCTTGGAGTCTAGACTGCCTTGGCCCAGTAGCCATGGCAACTAATGAGCAGAACAGCACAGTGATAGCCAGGTCTATGATGATGGTTATAGAGCAGTTGACACTCCACAGTAGAGGGAAGGGGAGAACCACAGGACCTCACCTAAGAGTTTAGCCATTGCTTGCTCTTTCCTTCCCTCAGCTTCAGGATGACTTGAGAGACACTAGCCTATATAAAATGTGTAAGATTAATTGTAAATGGGACTCCATGACGCAGCTTCCACAAGGTCCTCTGTGATGGGGTAGTGATTTGTGGTGATACGGTGTTTGAAGGGCCTATAAGTAACCCTTCACTCAGGTTCTGTGTTAGTAAGCCTGGTAAACTCACTGGTTTGCCATGCTAGATCTTGGTGGAATCAAACTCACTGGTGCCTTATCTGTATGAATAGACCTCTGTTTTTGGTGTCTTGCCAGAAAGAGTTAGTGCAAAAGTGTAGAACATCATTTTCTTTTCTGTGCTTTTTGGTCTGTGTGTCTCAATATGTGTGTGCCCATACATGCAGAGGTCAGAGAAGGGCACCTGTGATCACCTCATTCCTTGTTGTAGTGTATTTCCTTGGTCTTTAAGCTCCTTTGTTTTGGCAATTCTGGCAGCCCCCAAGACCTGATGATCTTTTCCCCTTGGTGCTGGAATCACAGGAACATAATCTACAAGGATCCTAGGCCTGCATCACACAGCAGGAATCAT